>NW_015116955.1:0-25771 GCF_001443285.1 Poecilia latipinna | reverse complement strand
TTTTTTTTTATGTGTGTGTTCTGAAATGCCCAAGTGTATAAATAGTTTTCCACAACAAAGTGAAGTTAATTGCTTCAATCACTGATATTAATTGCAAATTACGCCGAATTGGTTCTCTGTGACCCTCGATTTGGAGTCCCTTGAACTCATATCTCAACGCTTATTTTTTATTTATTTTTTTTTGTCGTGGTAAGCAGTTTTATTTTTAAAGTTGTCACGATTTCTTTCCTCTATACGGACACAATTTTGCTAACTTCAGAAGTATCGATAATGCTTGCTTTAGTCTTGTCTTTCCCATCTCGGTCTCATTGGTGGATATTTTGACATTTTAATGGCTGAGTATTAATCACACTTAATTCTTTCTGTCCGTGTCTCTCAGGGGAACATTTTAAAGAATGGATGCTTTGCGCACCCTATCTTGTGTTGGTAATAAAATCCACACTGTTGAGGAAATGACAGGAGACTTGAGGATTTGAAATATCATGTTTGGATTTAAACACTGCTTCTCAGATCTAATTTCCAGCTTTTTATGTAGGCTGATTATTGAGTCAGTCGTGCCAGTTGGGTCATTTTTTAAGATTGTGTGGGTGTATGTCTGACAGTTTATTTTTAATCTTACAGTCTACTTGGATTTCCAGTGTGAGGTTTGCTGAAGAAACCAGGCAAGTTTAATTTTGATCACCTTAAAGGTTCCCCAGAAGGTCACTGGAGGGCTGAAGCTTTCAAATATGTTTCGCAAGCAAAGCCAGTGCCTCTTAATAAGTCGTGTGAAATCAGGTAATTCTATTACAATGTAGCACTTGGAATACTTCTTACATTATCACTAATCACCTGAAATGAGCAGATGCAAAGCAGATGTGCACTGCTTTCTGGCAAAAAGTCTACACAACAAATGGTCTCAAGGTTTCACATGGAGCCCCTGAAAGCCTTGGTATGATCTACTATCCTTCTGTTTTTCAGTCTGCTTTGTTATTTAAACCAATCTGTTTATACCTTTGCAAGGGGCAAATAAAAAATAAATTAGGAACAGGGGGAGGAAAAAGACGGTACAGTGCAGCCAAAAGAGGATTTTAATTACCGAAACTTGATTATTCATGAAGTTATTATTTATTTATTTATTTTTTCTCCCCCATCAGCTATTTTCTAAACGAGCACTGGCTTAAGGCCACGGTGGAGAGTTTTCCACACCAGAGATGTACGCTGAGTGTAAAGCCACTGCAGGTGGACTCCCCACAACCCCTTGTGCCTGGCTCAGAGCGAGTCTGCAAAGGGTAGTCAGACATATGGTAGCTCATGATCAAAAGTGAGCTCAAATTACTGACTGACTGTAGAGAGTGAGACAAGTATAGTCCATATTTAGATATTTTTGTTTCATCAGAACTTTTCTTAAATTAAAGCTATAAAACTATGTTGGCCAAAGATTACATTTTAATTGAATAGTTATTGATGATAACTTGCAGTGCTTCTATGAAAATAAAAAACCTACATAAAAAGCTGAAAAGGTTCTTTCTTTCTTTCTTTCTTTCTTTCTTTCTTTCTTTCTTTCTTTCTTTCTTTCTTTCTTTCTTTCTTTCATTCTTTCTTTCTTTCTTTCAATATACAATAAAACTTAAATGTATAATTTCAATTTTTTTCCAAAATCCATGCTTTAAAAATGCTGGAGTTGATTTTTTTGTAGTATCAATAATCATAAATCGATAACACGCATATTATACTACATTTGATTCAGTCGCCACAGAAGCCCAAAAATCACCTCTAATTGGTATTCAACAAAGAGGCTTTTGCTTTGCCGCACAGTTTGTATAATTCTATAAAGCGTAGTTTGTCATGTAGCCAATGTTCTTTTAATATGGTTCTGCACTGTTTCTTGTAATAGCCAGTAATAGCTGGGGTCTATTATACAGACTAACTCTATCGATCTAGAGCTTGGAAAGTTGCTCCAGATTTGATGATTATCTTCTCTCTCTAAGTTGAAGGACTGTGCAGACTGTGTCTCTGTAATTCTTGGCTGACTAGTGTGGCTGGCTGTGTTCCGTCAAGTAGCAAACATTTGGTCAGAGTAGAAACAGATTTCCTAATTTTAAGCGTGTCACCAAAATATTAATATTTTGGTGACACGCTAGCTTAACTACATTCATTGTACTACTTCCTGGTCAGTTGTTTCAGTCTATATGCGTCACTTTGATACATGCATGTCATCCCTTTAGATGTACACCTCCTTAGGTTGCTAAGTCCCTGCCTGTTCACCTCAACTGTTTCGGGGATGTGATATCCACTTCTAACCCCAACCCCACGCCTAAAGTATGCACTCATGTGGACTGCAAATACATCCATTTTATCTCAGTTTTCAACGTCATTATTCGCCAGAGACCGATAGAAATATGTCCGCCACCTAACCTAAAAACTTCCACTTGTTTCTGCATACCGAGCGTCATGACTTTTAGACCGCAATCAATCCAAATTGCAAAACAAACTGGCTCAACTCCATGGTGCTCAGCACAGGGTCCGCTCAAGGTTGCTTGCTTGCCCCATAACTTTTCAACACACAACTGTAAAACTACACATGCAGAAAACCCGATCATTAAATTTACAGACGACACTACGGTGGTAGGACCCATTAATCCGCAATGATTACTCAGTGTACGGAAAGAAAGTTAAACAATTAGAAGGTTAGGGCTAAAACAACTTGGTGTGCAGTGTGGACAAAATAAAGGACACAATCAACCTCCAAAGGTCACCACATATTGAGTGGATCTGAAGGGGTCATTGCGGTGCCCTTATGCTCTGCCCAAGATCTGTTTTGGAGACACTGGAGAAATGATGATTATCAGAGACTTCTCACAACGTCTCTTTAAAACCGCTAACATTAGACAAATAGTATAACAGCAGGAAAGCCAGAACAATCAAATTGCTATTTATTTCGGCCACAACCATGTGTTGTGGCCGAATAATGGAAATAATGTTTTCCATTATTGAATGTGTTTTATATCTTATGATTGTTTTTTTGTTTACATATATTGATATTTTTTACTCAATCTGTTTAATTATTTCTACAATAGTCTAATTTGTTTGTACCATTTCGTGTGAGGTAAAATGAAAAAAATCCAATTTATAAGGAAAGGCTAGATGAGGCTGTAGTAATCAAAGTCATCTGTATGTTTTAGGGAGAGAGAGCGTTCGCCCTCTGCTAGTCTGGAGTTTCTTTTCAGTTTTAAAACTGGCTTTACATCTGAATTTAAGTTTACAAGAATATGCTTTGGTTGGAGTTATCATTCAGATAAAAAAAATTACTTCTTTGAGGTTTATCCGGCCTTCAACATGAGTCCATCACTCAATCTCTAATTAATGAAGGTATGTGTATACGTCTTAGTCTTCTGTCTTTCACAAACTAGCAATTTCTCCTGTTTCACATTCATATTTCTGGAACTGAATACCTCTTCCACTATCCATCATGATTCGGACACTAGAAAACACTTTTAATAACTTGGCCACTTTGATGGCTGTTTAGTTTGACCTTCTTAGAGTTGGCTAGATAAGCTTTATTGACCGAGTTTCTCAGACGTCACTGTGACTTTATAACAAAGTGCACACAGTGTCACCAAACTTCATCCTATGTTAAACTTTCCTTTTCTGTTTAAGTACTGTACATTGCATAGCCGTCTGAAATGGCACTGACACTTAGCATATTTATTATTTCATTTTGTTCTTGTCTTAAGAAATTATGTCTGAAGAAGAGATGTATTTCATCATTGCTATTGAAAAATCAACAATGAACTAGTTTCAACGTTCTGAGGACAAGACTTTTTACAACGTGTCATGTGTCTTGAACTATCTAAGAACCATGAAAGCAGTGTGGCCTCGGCATGAACTGGCAATGTGTGGCTCTTATCTCTTTCAAGCGTGTGTCTCTGACTGTGCTTTGAGTTACTGCTGCCAGGGTTTGAGACCCATTCATCAGGGTTTCATTAAAACCCAAATTGCTTTTTCACTCTAGCTTTCCAACTGTCAGCCTAACAAGTCCCACTTCCTGCCAACTCGATTTCTGGGCTGGGCCTGCTGTAAATAGTCGTTCAATTCCTTGAATTTGCAGTCCTAACCTCCTCTTAGCTGTGGATAAGGTGCTCTAAAAGAGTGCATTAACCACTTGTAAGAAAAAAAAAAAATAAAAAAAAATCAGAGCAAAAAATGGGTGCCTGGCCCTAACCCATGTTACACAGGACTGGGAGGCAATAACAAGAACACAGGGAAGTTAAAATAAACTCTTTAATAGTATTTTTTTTTCTGTTCTGCTTGCATTTTGTGTAAAACATGTTTTTTAGTAGCTTTAAAAGAACCTTACCCTTTATTACACATTCTATATTATGCTATATGAGTTTGTCACTTCTGATAGAGTGTGTGCTTGCACATAATGTACAATGTTTATGTGTGTTGTGGTTACACCTATTGATTTCGCTGCATTCTGCTGTGTCAGGACTGGGTACACTACTTTTGCTATAATGTTACCATGTCATGCTTTTTTTTTTTTTTTTTCCAGGGATCAACTGACTATCTGGGAATTAAATTTCAATGCTCCACGAGTGGTCCCAATGGGTCAGACTAAATTAATCTAAAATCGGACACTGGTGTTGGTTTTACTTTCAATTTCAAGCATCTGGCATCAGACATAACATTTGCAGTGCTGCCAGAGTTTTATAAATGTTATAATTGTTTCTTTGTTGTGATATCAGAGTAGCAGTTGTAAACACACTATAGCAGTGATGCACATGTATAGTATAAGTGGTGTGTGGGAACTGTGGCGCTCATGCTGCAGCATTTTTCGACAGCTACGTAGCTAGTGAACTGTGTGTGCTACTGTCTAAAATATGTAGTAAGAGAAAATGTTTTTTTTACAAAATAATACAGAAAAAGATGCTATAAGTTTGTATTGCTAATTGTAGTGAATCTAGTGATAAAGTATGTGATGTCATTCCAGATCCAAGTCCAAATTTACGAGGTAAATGGAGAGCCCCATTAGTACCCACCAGCACTTTTTTCTGGTTCATAGCCGTTCACTTCAGTAAATGGTTATTAGCTCTTGCAATATTGCCCAATGTACTTTTCTTTTGAGCTTTCATTTTAAACAAAGATCAGTACAGTTTGAAAAAAAACTCATGCTGTTGGCTGTTTGTGCCAGTAAGCTGTATTTCAAACTTATTTCGCTTGCAAATGGTAAATTATCGTTGTCAAAATGTTGATGGCAGTACAGGCACCACTAGTGGTACTTGCACCACAATTTGAGAGCCATCAGTGTAAAATGTACGGGCCGATTGCTACTGTAAGACGGATACTAGTAAAATAAAACTTCAAAATATGTATATTTAATGAATTCTTTTACTTTTTTTAGGGATTCTGACAGTTTTTAATGCTTGAACTGCCTTAAACTGCTTGAGTGCCAGTGGCTGTATTTTTGCAGAACTTACTCATTACATTCACAATGAAATATGACCTTTTCCTCTGGTAAATGTAACACAGACCACAGGGGAGAGTAGAGAAAACAGGATTGGACACGGTACACTAGTGAGAAAGTCATGAGAGGAAAGTCAGAAGAAAGTGAGAACGTAATATGTTTTTGTGACATGGGATTTATCACCAGTTAAAAGACGCACTTGCTCATAATATTTTTACTTTCACCGTCCCAGATGCATGCGCATATCCAGTGCGACAACACACGCCGTTACTCCCACAATCCCTCAACCTTTCCCCACATCCTGAGGGCAGAGGTCAAGTTTAGTCCTGTGTGGGGAAGTGGGCCTGTTTTCCCTCTTGCCTGGCACCCTGCCCACGTCAACAGTCCCTTTCTTTAAAAACCGCTAATGCAGGGTCCGGCGCTGACAGTGCGCTGACAATGAGTTACTATCTGCCAAGCATGGCCTCTGTCTGACTGTCGGTCCCACTGAAAAACAGATCTGTGGCGGGAGCAAAGGTTAATCCAGCAGTGAGGCTCTGCTGGCGACTGCCTCCACAGCCATGTGTGACTGAGAATGGGCTAAGAGGAATTAACACCACTGCCTCGGGGAATGTTGACAGAGGTGTGGATGTGCGAGTGTCTCTGCGTGTGCTCCTCCGAGTGTGCGCTCGCCTTTGTTGGTGATAAGAAGTGAGGAAGGGGCAGATGATGATGTTTGAGGAGGAGGTTTTGTCTTCACAATCCATTATCTTCAGGGAGGAATCGCATGGGATAAAGGTTGCCTCATGCCATTTAAAAGATGTAAGACAAATACCAGCAGACCGTATAAATATTGCAGTTCCACAATGAATGCTGTCTCCCTTTTATCTACCATATCAAATGCTTTGTCAGCCTGTCTTAATCTATTTATTCTTTGTTTTTTTTGTGATTTCTTCTTTTTCAAAATCAGCATCAGTATTTTCCAGTATTTACTCATCTGCCCTGGAGTGAAATTCAATCCTATCTACAATTTAAGAAAGCGATAAAAATGCAGTTGCCTGTGTAAAATGAGGCTTGTGGTTACCAAAAAAGGAAGCCTTTAAACAGATCTGCTCTGCCATCTGTCAGTTTTTAGTCCAACATTTTTCTTTGTTCGCTAAGCCCATGTTACCACATCAGCTCCCTCTGGCTTTTAGAATCACACTAACTGTTAAGAACTTGTTACTTTATGATCCTGCTAGTTTTTGTGAAGGTTATTTACACCTGGCAGGAATACGGTTTCTTGAATGTTCAACCCTGCTTTTACATATGTCGTTTAATTTCAGACATGACAGTGATGATATATCTAGTTCACAAGATAATACCGTACACAATATTGGTACAAAGAATGAGAAAACACACAAAAAGTCACATTCATTCTTGAGCCATATGTCTTCCGTTTAAATGGTGTTGTTGGATCCTTGAAACTGGTGAGATGACTTCACTTTCAGATTTATTTTGCTAAAAAAAAATCAATCTGGGGGCTCTTATAGATCAGGGGCATTTTATTATAAGAAGGTAAATGTAATGTTGGAAATTAAATAAATAAATAAAGGAAAACAGTGACGGAATAATAACATTTCCATACCCAGACCTGACGCAGGAAAACACTGTGAATTCAACACCACTGACTTCAATATTCACATGAAAATGCACCAAAAGAAACACAGAACACTTCAAAATCATGTTTCATAAAAATCCCTAATTTCCTTGCCATTACAAACAAAGCAATTTTTTTTTTCAATACACCTTCACACACGGCAACACCCTAAAAACTACCCATGTTTTGTTTTCACAATTGATGTATTTTTAATTAGTATAGATTAAGTAAACCCAGGTTTGACTGCTCTCTGCAGTATACTTTGGATTGTCTAAATCTAAGATTGAATACCCGACACACATTGCAAATATTCCATTTTGTGTTTTACCAAACGACAATCTCAGTCTGTGTGTTAAAGAATGTCTGTGTCGTGTAAAATATAAGTCAGATTTGATTGCTCTGTTGTAGACTGTAAACTACAAATGGTCAAACGCAGGCCAGACTCAGTAAGATTAATGCTGTCATGAAGCGCCAAAGCGGAAGATAAGCTTAGCACTGCCATGGCTAACTGACAGCCAGCTGCTGCTTTCTCAAAGTGCCTGCAAATTGTTCATAACTTGCCTACCTACCTGTGAGCATCTCCACTTCTACCAAGAACCCAAATTACTGTCACAATCTAAAAGCAGCGGATTCTTCTTCAGTGCTTTTTTTGACTGATTGTTGTTGGTGTACCCCGTTAGCAGTCTTTATTAGACAACACAACAACTATGTTTCTTTCATCCATCAAAATAAGAGTCTTGAGCATAGATGGAGAATTTCCGCAGTAGTTTATTGTACCACATGGTCATATCCATACAGATGCAGCATATGTTAGCGTGTCACAGACTTCGCTTAGATGGGGTTTAAATATTGCATGGTTGTACGCCACAAGATCTCGCTACACCTAAGTAAAGTGAAATTTGTCACAAAAGATGTGTCTGGTTTTAATACTGTAATAATGAGCATTTTTTTTTTGTTTTTTTTGTTTTTCAGTTTTAATACAGATGCTTTTGAGATAGCTATATCCCACAGGGTAAAAGTGCATGGTTGTGATATTTCTAGGGCGTTCTCAGCTAGTATTAAGTAGAAATTGAAGAACAAATATGTAAAAGAATAGAAAGGGATCAACGCATGCTGGTGCTGGTGCATCTCACTCAGTCAGCTATGTCTGGCATCTCCTGAAGTCATTTCACTTTGAAATCCTTCCTCAGTCATCATCGGCCTTTGTTTGTTTAGAACTGTTTATTTTGCATGTAGCTTCAGATTTCTGTATAGCGTACAACACTTGAACACACACCTGCCAAAATATCTGTACTTGGCCCTCTGTGTGAGTCAGAGCCAACTGGTGAGCGTGTATGTTTTCCTTCTCCCAGTGGGTGTGCATTGCTTTATCTTTTTTGCCTGTCGCGTTGACTGATGGCTAAAATGCTAAATGGGGCCTTTGTTTACCTCACCTGTGCCACTGGCAGCCCTCAGTGTGTGCTGGGCTGTGTCAAGGAGAACTAATAACATTTTAACTGCTCTGTCAAACTTCAGTCACATTGACACAAACTCTGCTGTTGGCAAACTATCCTGCCGACGGGCTGTCACCGGACAGATGTAAATGAGAAGTGTGCCGTGGTTACACGTCAAACATTACACTGGGAGATGGTAAGATGCAGTTTCCAATGGCATTCGTAATTCTGTAACATTTTCAACTTTGGCCAAGGATACCTTGACTCACTTTGCACATAGGCCAAAATGTTAGTCTAATCTGGCAAAAAAGAAAAAAAAAAGTTAAAAATGTTTTCCACTTGTCATTATGGCTTGTCACAAGTTTCAAATGAGACTTGTGACTTTTTTTTTCTTGTGGTCCAAAATTTGTAAGTTCAATACTGGCTTTCTTCTGCCACATGTTGGATCTGAGTTTGGGTGCATGAATGTGGGTGGGACTGGGTGAATGTGGCAGTATGTAAAGTGCTTTGAGTGGTCAGCGTGAACAGAAAGACACTGTGTAAATTTGCTTCATTTACACATTCTTTATTTGCAAAAAAAAAAAAAAAAAACACCACATATTTTCTTTGAACTTTAAAAATATGTGTTACTTTGTGTCAGTGTAGCTCATAAATCCATACAATCCAAATTAAATACTTCAAATTTTGTGATCAACATGACATTATGTAGAAAACTTTCACATGATGGGGTGTGGATAGTTTTGCAAGTCCCTGTAAACTCTTGTTAGAGTGAACAAATCTGTGCTTGCGTGTCTAACTCTGCAGATGCCGACATTTGTTTGCACGTGTGTAAATGTGTTAAGTCGTAGGTTTTCCCTTTATGGGGTATGTGTAGGCATAGCAGGGTTAGTGTAACATTGACATCTTGCAGTAAGCGTCCCTACAGGAGTGTGTGATTTATGAGGCTTGCGTGAGCACTTCTCCCATCTTCCTGCATAATGTCCCCATTAGAGACAGCAGACTCTGTGGCTCTGCTCATCATTTAGTCCCAGCGACCAGTAGACCTGGGGAAAGATAATTTTGGAGAGGGACAGACACAGAATTGAGTCAAAAAAAGTAATATAGGGAAAATAAAATGGTGTTCTTTATTTTACTTTTAGTGTTCCAGTCTTTACAAAGTTTATGACCAAGAAAATCTGTCAAAGGGGGGAAAAAATGTAAAAGAAGTAACGGAACATAGCAAGAAAGTACAGGTAACAATAAAATAAAAACAGTTCTATATTCCCAGCTTTATCCCCAGTAACTGCAGTCTCTGCAGCTCTAGCCACCTACCCATCTATCAAATGTAGCAAGTTGCAGTACTCATTTCTCCATCGCCTCTGAGCTTTCTCGCTATTGTTTGTCTGCCCCTGTTCTTTACCTGTATTTGTTTTGGTCTGTCAGCCTCATTATGTGAAGGGAGCTGCCAGGGGACACAGAGTCTAAAAACACCCTTGGGAAAGGGGGAAACCAAAAGAGTTGAGCGTACAAACTCCCTGGTAGTCGTTCTAGCACACATCTACGTTAATAACTTGACACGCGTGGATAACAAACACTTTATAAAATTGCATTCATATTTGCTCAGCACACATTTAAGTCTCAGCAAAAATCCTTTTCTGAAATGGGTACTGGCAAACATTTCCAAAATTCTCTTTTAGGATATTGTAGAGTGGAACATTTTTCTTGTCTGAACCATTGTCTTCTACATACTACAGCCTAAATTACTTTGTTTTTCACTTAGTAGCCTTTCAGTTTTTTTTCTTTTTCATGTTTTCGATCACAGTAATGAAATATTTTTTTGATATTTATTTTGTAATAATTTATGAATACATGTTAATTGGATAAATATGCACCAAAACTGTGTTAAACATTACCAAAAGCATTCTAGCAGTTTGTGCATGTATACAGTGGAATAATTTGTAACTTCAGTTATTTAAATTTGATTTTTTACTGTAAATATTAATGCATTATTTGTCGAGTTAGTCAACACTACCTACTTTAAAACTCCCCTTTCAAGTGGGCAATATTTGCTATTTACTAAAAGCCTGAACCAGTTTCCAGGGAATAATGCTTGATCTACTCATTTGTATGGATGCTGGTTTTTGTTTGTCACTTTTGAAGATTTTCCAACCTGATCATAATCCCCACTGAAAGATGAGAATCACTGTCATTACATGCACAGCTGTTGTCAAATCTTTGCATTTGTGGGTGTAAAAACTCAAGAAAATGGAGATCCTGCTACTGGGCTAAGTTTTTTAATTTTTACACAACACAGAGCCTCTCCGCGCTACCAAATATTTGTGACTTTTTTTTATATCCGTTTATATTTTTCAAATTCAATGTTAGGCACCTATAGTGGTGACTGGAAGAGCAACAGTCACCTCTACTTCTCTAGATCAATATCATTCGGCTTTTAGCATAATAAACTCAGAATCTGCCAAGAACAGATGGACTCAGTCGGATATGTTTTATTTGGTTGGTTATTTATGTATTGAAGCACAGGAACATAAAGTGTATCCATCATCACCTAGGCATGGGCCAGTTACTGGTATCAAGGTAGATCAAGGTCGGTTCTGGTTTTAAAACCACAAAGATTTTCCGCCATGCTGTTCCTACAATTTAACACCTTTTAATGACATGCTGCAAAAAATGCTGCAATAAATAGGCTTTTTTTTTTCATCTTTAAGAAGCACAGTGTTGGGGCTTGGAGCTGAAAACGAGGTCACACTTAGGGAGAGTAGGTTCTTGTTGCAAGTTGTCAAACCAGTGAAATTTACTGTTTGTTGTGGTGACTAGTTTTACGATAAGGTGCCATCAATGGATTCCCTTTCATTTTGTGTTCAAACTTTGAAGAAATATGTCCACAAATAGACATACCACAGGGCCTTGTGTATAAGAACTGCTAATAAATAATTTATACCTGCAAATATTAGTTTTTTTTTTTTTATGTGCTTGGCAGCGATATGGTTTAGTGCATTTGTGACTGATCAATGACCTCTGAATTTCCTTGTTGGAATCTTGTAAGGCCCAGTGTATATCCAACATGGACCTCCAAAAATATTAAGTGCCAAAAGAACACACTGTAATGCAACGCTGCCCCTCCCACCGTTGAATGAATGATGGCCACCAGCACCACAAAGTCTTAAAAAAGTACAACTTCAGCTTTTGTCTCTCAAATGTAGAAACTAAAGGAACAGTGCTACTTGCTCTTTTTAAGGTAACGATGTTTTAAAAGCGTAGTTGGAAAGCAGAATCTGTTGAGCACCGGACTGCACACGAGTTTCCTGTGGAGAATAAGTAACCAGTTAATATCAAGTTGGTAAACTTGTTACTCTATAAATTAAACAATATTTTACATTAAAATACAGGCATTGTGTTTTAGCTAAAGTGCTCAGAATCACTTCATTACAAATAAACAGGATAACAATATGCTGTGTGAAATAAGAAGTTGAAAACCAGTACTTAATTTAGTGGGTGCATCCTAATTTTGTTATTGTAATAAAATAAAAAAATAATAATAGATAAAATTAATATATCTAGAGAAGCCAACATATTATATACCTGTAGAAGAAGTGAGAAAAAAAAATATTTGTGAAGTACATTAGGTTATGTTTTTTATTTTAATTGTGTAAGTGCCATAATACCGTGTTGTATTTTCAATACTGTGAAAACATCATTCCAGTTCACGCCTTCTGCCACCAAAGTGAGCCTTAAAGAATTGTCTTTCTTTCAGCCAAAAATTCACAGCACCACTGCACAACTTCACACTTTCTAACCCAGTGAAACAGAACTGCGCAAATAATTAATGATATTGGAGCAGTGCACCCTGTGTGAAACACTTTTGTATTTACATTTGCACTTTTACGTGAGACTGTTTCTGAATGTGCAAAGTGACCACTGTGCAAGTGTTTTCTTCCACTGCTTTGTACATGCAAAGAAAGAGAGCAGCTTTTAAATGGGTTTCTTGGCACTGCAGTTTTAAGAAGGTGCTTCGGTCCTTAAGCTGCAACTGTTGTAGCAAGCGTCACACTTTGACTCCTGGAGCACAGCTCACATCGTAACTGCAAATGGCTTCATCTGGCCGACGTGGAGCAAAGAGTTGCCTGGAAGCTCTTTTCTTTCTTCTGGAAGGAAGAACTTCAACTGAGAGCGTAACCACAGGCTGTCCTACTGCATCAAGAGGCTCAGCCTTTGATCCTCTCATGTCTCCATTACAGTAGCAATCAGCAGACAACTTGAAGGATCCAAAATGACAGGATTTAAGTCGGGAAAAAAAAAAAAATATTTGAGGTGTTAATGGATGTTGTGATAAAAGATGACAGCGAGTAACGATACAGCGGGAGCTCAAGAAGCCATCATTGGCTGATGTTTGCGTTCACCAATTGTGTAACTGGACAGCTGTGACATTTCAGCTCTGTTGCGGGCCAAAGCTCAAGCACCAAGGCATCCTGGATGCCAGATGATATGAGTTCAGATTTAGCCTTTGCGAGTTTTTGTGTGTGCGCAACACATGCATAAAATAACACTCGGTCTCCCTGTGGCAAAACAGACTGAATCTTGTGTGTTGGAAATGACATTTGCCCTTCCAGATGAGCCAAGTGTTTCGCTGAGTTATGGGTTGTGGCTCTGAGAGTCATTTTACAATAGATTAACTTGAAGAAGAAAGACTTAAAGGGCTAGTTCTGAATTTTTGGGATAAGATCCTGATAAAAGTTTATAGGCTGTAAATAATAATAGTGGAATCTTTTGACATCTTCTTTCCCTTGATGCTACTAATCTTGGACAGATCTTTATTGGGAAATATATTTACCTCAGTCTCCCATGTGGATAAGCACTGGTTTCTTTCTTAATAACTCAGTAATGCATGAGGTGCAAAGGTAAATGCGTTTTTAAACTACAACCCTGTTTTGTTTTATTTTTTCAGAAAATACATGTACTGATCAAATACAGTCTTATTTTATCTATCCAACCAACCAACCAATCAAATAAAAAAACAACAATTATTTTAGTTTTATAGTGGCTATTTTCTATCATTTTATCCATAAACATACCAAACCATAATTTTTGTAAACCATCACACCCCTTGTAAAAATAGTTGGTTAATGAAGTTGTACTGGCATCCACCCCATGAGGTTTTTTTTTTATTCAAATTAAATTGTTTTAAGATGGCAGAGCCCCACTTTGACATCCCTCCCTCTATTTAAGCTATCTCTTTTACGATTAACAATCCATTATAACAACAGGCTGTTGGAGGCGAACATGAGCAGTGGTAGCATCAGATGAAGGAAAACAAATCCGTAAACAAAAACCTGCCTTGTGGAGCTGACAGAATAAACTTCATTTTACTCTCACTACGTAGTCATCCTTAACTGGAGAGAAAAGTGACAAGAGGGCATTTACTGTTTGCTACTATGGGATGAGAGATTTCCTAAAAGGTCTCCCACTTGTACTCCCTACAGCAAAAAGTACCTGTCTCTTCCTCCCTCTTTCTCGTCATTCCTATTTTTACGGACTCCTTTCAGAGAATATCATCGCACTCTGTTCGACTCATCCTGTAAGGTTAAGATCCTCTGCTGAAAGTTTTTCTCTTTTAGCCTCCGGACTGTTTTCCATCTCGTATTCCCTGACAGGCTCAAGCAATGCCCTGGAGGGAAAACAAAAGCCCATCGCCCAAAATATATAGACTTCCACTGGCGTGTGAGCATAAGCGGCGAGAAAGTAGATCACTTTTAATGAAAAGCATTGTGTTTGCTTGGAGGCATTGGTGAAGGTACTGGTTTTTATCTCTATATAAATATCAAAGAAAAGAGGGAAGAGCGAGATGTGGTGTCAACCTGGAGTTTGTTTGCGGTGACCATTTCCAGTGGCTTTACTGTTTGGACAGCACGTATGTCTGTGTGTGTGTGTGTGTGTGTGTGTGTGTGTGTGTGTGTGTGTGTGTGTGTTCATTTTGGAGGTCTGTATATGTTAGAGATACACTAACAAGATCCCCAAAGAGAACCTCGCTTGTTGTTAAAATGGTGTGTTCTCACCATGCATCTTCTCTCATTCATACCGACTTAGCCACTACATTCCCTATTGAGGAGGCTACACAACTTGGGAATAACAAACTAATGCATCGATTACACTGCGTCAGTCACAGGGAGAACACTACCAAATTGAATAACACTTTTCCAATTGCACACCGGAAAACACACACACACACACACACACACACACACACAGTCGGAAAACAATCAGCGATCCATCCCGGTGGCATTCTCTCCCGACAGGGTACAGTAACTGCCTCTTACCGCTGAGATAACCCTCTTGGGGAGAAACAGAAGTATGGCATGTGATTGAGTCACTCACACCTCCATATGACTGTTAAATTGTCTTATATCTGCAGTCAATTCAGGCTCAGTGCTTTACCCAAGCCCCATGGGCCCGGGTGATAATTTGAGTTTTATTGAAATTCTGCTCCAATGGGTTCAAGGTGGCTGAAGGTCGTTCTTTTACCGTCACAAATGAGATGGAGAGGAAGCACTCTGATAAAGCCTCAAGGTTCCAGCTCTCTCTAACTCTTTACTTTGCACTACTCTCTGTTTTCCTTGATGTCAAAAGTGGGGGGATTATTCAGAAGGCACAAGTCAATTTTGTGGTGCATCCAAACATGGTTAACAACACCATTTAATGAGCGTGGATATAGCTATCCAGTTTCTGCCTCTCTCCCTTGAATACAGCCCTGGTTATTATTATTTTGTTTTTTTACTTGTACATCGCCCTGTTCTTGGCGAGAAACTTTGAGAAACAGAGGGAAAAAAAATTAAGCTACTCTTTTGGGGATTAAAGTGCAGACTTTAGGATTTTCTGTTCAAGGCCAGTGGAGTTGTCAGTTTTCTCTCTTATGAAATGCTATGTGATGTTTTAGGTCAGACTTGGACAGGGTACCAGTAGGAGTGATGCTTACAGAAGCCAAACTGTTCTGTTTTGGTTGTCCTGACAACACACGTGATCGCTAGGATGAGCTTGGATGACTTTCTGCCAACCGTTAGTTTCCTTATGTGATAATTGTGCTCTTTCTATTCACTCCCTACTCCATGCAAGGTCATGAATGGGCCCATTTATTATGGCCAGTGGGCAAGAGGATCCACCTTGGAAAGGTTGCCTATTATTCACAGGCCAAGACAGAGACACACATGCATGGCCACAGCTAAAAGCAGTTTAGAGCGGACCGTATATCTAACATGGATGTGTTTTAGAGTGGGATGAAACAAGCAACACACTCACAAAATTAAGACTTTATTTTGAAAAGTCCTGACTGAGATTTAGACTCGGGTGACTTCTTAGAGTGAGGCAACACTGCGAACAACTACTCCACCGTGCCGCATTGGATTTAACCTAAAATTAATATTACAATCACCACCAAATAACAGAGGATTCTTCTAAATGCAAGTACCAGGAGAAGAACTGTGGATTTTCTGACAAATTAAGTGAGCCATTTGTTTCCCTTAGGTTAGATCCACTATGATAAGATAACACTGGAATCTGCTGCATGATGCACTCCCCATAAGACTGTCTCTATATCTGATTCACCATCTTTATTTTAACTACACTCAGCCTCTTTCTTCCCCTCATTCTATCACATGCGTGTCTTGCTACCCTCTGTCTCGTTTCTTTATCTTTTAATTTCTGTCTGTCCTCCATATTGGACCAGCATATTACACGATGGTTATCTCGGTTCAGCCGCATGACAGTAAAGGGCGGACTCTTCTGAATTTTTCTTCTAACTCTATTGCTCTAAAATGCAACTGGGTAAGCTTCACAGACATCGCTATGTGGACTGAATTTTCTGAATTTAAATTATTTTAACGGCATTTGGATATGCACCTTGTCAATGACTACTCGTTCTTAATTAGTCTTAAGGACAGCAGTGCGAGGCTGACTAATATAGTTTTACTAACTCAGCACTTCACTGTCTGTTTCAGAAACAACTATGCATTTACTGTCTGTGGGTAAACCATTAGCTGTAGCTTTAATTGGTAAATGCCAGTCTGATAGTCCCATTGTGAGAATCTTTATGGACCAGTCAATGAGTGCTTAGGCGGCAGACATGATATTATGACAGTCAGTCAGAAATAACTTTTCAAATGAACTAAAGTTTTGTGTGAAACAAATTTTCCCAAAGAAAAGGATAAATTACATGATTATTTTACTATCTTTTTTTTAACATAGTTTATAGTGCAATTAGGTGATAAATTATCAGTTCTTTTTGTTCTTTTTCCAAACCAGGAGAGCATATTCAGAGATTTTTTTTTCTGCACTTTAAGTAGAGATGCTCTGATTACTATCTTCAGCACAATGTTTAAAAATGAAGTTAGTGAAAGCATAGAGCATGAAGCTATAAAAACAAGTTTTTTATTTTTTTTTTATTTTTTTGCTAATACATGTTGAAACATGTCTGCAGTTTACATGCACTGTGAGAAATGGAGAAAGAGATACTTTGAGCAGGTAACACTGAGGCTCGATGCAGTACTGACATGTTGCTCTAATTTAACCTCTTGTCTGTCAAATAATATGTTGGATTTGGAAATGTTCACAGTCGTTTTGAAATGAGAGCCTATATTCTTTGGGGAAAACAGATGGAGTCAGCTTTCATGTCTTTATGCTAGCCACACTAACTAATTCCAAAGGAAACAACCATGACAATTTAAAACATCAACTTTAATCATTTCTGATTTTGTCAAAATGCTATAACTCCAATTTATAGCAACTCTCGTTTGTGATGTCGGGTAACAAACAAAAATTGTGACCTGATACAACTCTTGTTTGTGACTATTAAGGCTATTAAAATACATAACTCAAAGCTGTGCACCTTTAAGTGCTTTTACTTGCATTTACCCTATTCATTGTGTTTCTATTCTATGTATAATTGCATACTTATGTGATGTAGATTTCATAATCTGTAATCACCCATGATGGGAATACAAGGATTTAATCACTTCATTGATACTCTTTTAAGAAATCACTCTGTTGTTATTTTTCCACTCTTTTCACTTTTCTTTTTCTGTGAAAACAGTGTTAAAACTAACTCATTATTGCCCAAATGAGGCTTTAGTGAAAGCTGCATATTTCTGAGTGAGGTGATATTGTTCAACTAAGCTAAAAACAATCTGAATGGGGTAGATGCTTGTCTGTAAAATCCAAGCAGTTCGCATTCAGACATGTAGAAAGATTTATCAAACGATTAAGTGGCCCTCTCTGAAATAGGTGAATTTATTGGATCACATTTTTTCAGTCAAAAATGTTTCTGATTCTTATGAAACTGAAGAAGATGGAAATACAATATATGTCAAAGAGTGAGTGCGCTTGAAGGATTAGGTCAGCCAGAACCTTGTTCAGCCGCCTGTGAACTGCCAAGGACAAGTCTGTCTTACTCCAAATCCTGTTTTGTGAAGTGAGGAGCCTGATAAGGGTTGTAATTACCTTGTTTCAAAACATCAAATTGCCAGGTGTCTTAAAAGCTGACAGGCGGGCTCAGGTAATAACAGCCATAATGAGTCTGGTTCTTTGAGGACAGCGCTGCTTACTTATGGAAATGTTTTTGGCTTTACAAAATTTAGAAAACAGAGAGATCAACACTTTTTTAACCTTTGTCTCTCTAATATCTCATTAAATGAAAAAAAAAAGTTTGACATTCAAAACAGATTAATTAGCTGTACTTTATACACACTTAGATGTTTTTTTTTATATATATAAATTTGTAAATTTTGTGTACCATTTATGTCAGTCACTGCTCAGAGTAACAGTGCTTCCGTATATTGCTCCGTTGTTCCGTAGAAGAAATCACTAAAAATGTTACATTTTAGTTTAATGGTTTAGTTTTATAGGCAGATCCCCAAGTGTAGTTCAGGAGTCTTTACTTGTTGAAAGGAAATATCTATAACAGGTTGAAATTTTACATTCGTAGTACTTTATTGTAATTGTAGTTCTTACTAGGCATGCAACTTATTGGTTAATGAGTTAATCTAAAATTGATTTTTGCTATCATTTGACTAGAGATATCATCACAAAAAAACAGATGAATGAAAGCTAGAAATATGTATTTTGACACCTACATAGAGAAAATATTTCAGTTGCTTTAATAAAAGAAGAGTTAATCATATTTTTTTTCTCATTTGTTTTTAGTCTATATGGGGAAAAAATAAAAATAAAAAATCAGCAGACCAGGCCTCAGACAACTGGGAATTGGTGTCAACCGGAAAAAAACCCACCACTTGTCATTAAGTAGAGAGCTAAAAAATAATCATAAAAGATAAGGCAAAAGCCATGATGAATATAAAGCAGAAGATAAATGAAGACTCAAGAAGAGATGCCCTGGGATAAGGGGGAGAAAAAAAAAGAGTGCTGCAGAGGGGAGATGGATAGATGGGAACGAAGGAAGAAAAAGAAGGTAAAGAGAAAGCGGGTGAGTGGGCGGTGGGGTTATGATGAATTAAAGATGACACTCTCCTGCAGCCTGGTTTCTAAAGATCACTCTGTCTGCTAATGTAATGTTAATGAATGCAAATGATGTGCCTAACCTCTCTCCTCTGACCAAGGCATGGGAAGAGGAGCGAACGAAGGAACAGGAGCACCAGGAAAAGATAGTGAAAGATAGAGGGCTGTATATGAAGTCGTAAAGTTAGAGTACAAAAGTGCTGTCTCTGCAAGTTGCCAATACTTGGAAGACTGAATGACCACTAACATTATATGTATGCATTTTTCTTTTTTTTTGTTGCATTTATTGGCAGTCACTCTTGAACTTTCTCCTTCCATTTTACAACAACTCAATTACAAACTGCTAATCATGGAAAATAGCTTCTGGCTGCAAGGTTGATGCCTACATTTTATGCGACATGGTAGCCCAGATGTGTGAGGCCAAGATAATGTCACCTTGCTGTGATTATAGGATAATTTCATCAGATTCTGCTGATAGCGTATGTATATTAATTGTCCTTACACCGCAATCTCTCTAACATCTGCCTGTGATTTCACTTTCCCCCTGTCTGGCTTTACTTGTCTGTATGCTCTCTTATCTCATGTTTTCCTTTTATGACTCACACTGACCACATCCACTTTCATGCTGGAAATGTTATTTTCACTCAGCAACTGCAAGCCCCGAACTCCATTAATACATCTGTTTGTGCGATCTGTAATTTGCAAGCCAGCTCATTTAAATCCTGTCTGTGTCTCGGCAAAGCAGGACTTGTGTGTCATCACTTTGAGCTAATGTCTCATGGGATGGCAGATTATTTTCTGTCCAATTTTCAAATCAGACACATTGTCATGTGTGTCTTCAGGGAGACATTGAAATAACGCATCTCTTTTGACATATTCCTGTTGAATGTTCTGCTTTTTCTATTTAAAGCAAAAAAAAGCCCTTCAGTGAGACGGATAAAGCAACAAAAGTCTTACGTCCATGTTTGAGGACTTTCTTCTTTATTGAATAAGATAGTGTCTCTATTCACGTTACCACTAAGGAGTTTTAAGCAATGAAAATGTTTATAGTTTTCAAACCTAATCTGAACTGCGTCCAGCTCACAGACCTGACATGATATTCGGTTCACTTTCGCACTTTTCTTTTACCCACTTTTATTGGTTAGCCAAACTAAAGTCACCTCTATCAACACAACAGCTAAAAACCAAGAGCTATTTCTTTCATACTTCACAAAAAAAGTTTTATAGGTAGGTCATATGTTGGATCCTTGTCCTCGAGTTTAAAGCACTCAACTTTATATGCAGGGCTAACATAGCCTTACTTCACCAATCAAAGTCCTATGCTGGATAGCATGACAGGCTTCACTTGACAAATAACAGTCTGGTGCTTTATGACCATGAGTTTTCAAATAAGCTGAACCGATCTTAGACATGGAGGAAATTGTCACGTTCTGTTTCCCAATCAAACCATTTTTAGAGCGGTGTGTGGAGATACTGCCTCAGTCTGTCACGGACTTTTACTTTTATATTCCTCAATTCTCAGAGAGGCCGATTGATTAGTATGGAAGATTGTCATTGGCTAGCCTCACCACAAGTCTTTATCAGCGGCCCCTCGGAACACAACAGGACAACTCAATACTTGCTTCATTTCTTACATCAAAAGAAGAGTCTTGTACATAGAGAAAATAGGTTGTGAAGTTTTGAAATGCACTCCTTAACATATAGGTCTGGCTGGTTGAACAGGTAGTCTTGCTGTGCTCAAAACATTTCCATGCTTTATTCCAAAAATACTCCAGTACGTCAAAGAAAAAAAAAAATGTTTTCATATTCATAAATCCCCTGAGTGGACGGCTGATTAGTTTGGAAGATGCAGCACTTCTCTCTTGTTTGTTTGTCAGCCGCCCCATATTAAGATTCCATGCTCAGCAGGCTACCCTGGGGTTTCATCATTGTTAAGTGCTCATTTCAGTCCTGCTGATTTCTCCTGTGGTATTTCATCTTCGTCTTCCTTTCTTTCTGTCTGTCATCATTTTTGGGGGTTCTGTCTTTTTTTTTTTCTTTGTCCTACCCATTCCCATTCACATCAAGAGATAAACCCTACCTAAATAAAGTTGTCTTTGGGCCTGAGATCTTTCATTTTCTTGCTACAATAACAAAGAGAAGGCCTTTTGCTGCTCATTCACCCTCCAGCATCTGGACACGATTGTCTCATTGAATTACAAAATATACCAGGAACCTTGGGCAGGGCGACGTAGAGGAGGGCGGTTAAAGGATGGATGAATGGAAAAGATGGAAAGGGAATGGAAATCCTTAGAGAATACTCTGGCGTATTGATTAAGGAGCAAGGATGGCTTCGAAAAGGGCTTCAGCACATGTTCTATCGACCAGCAACCATGCAATCATACAGACATGGTCACAAAGGAGGGATTTAAACAGACATGCAGCTATTTTGACTTTTTCCTAATTATTAGGCTTACACGTAGTAGCTTAATAAGATCCATTCCATCTGTTGTTTTTCATCTATAGAAATATTCTTTGGGCTAGTGCTTGTAATATGTAATAATGGAAGTTCCTGTGATGTATCACGCGACTGCTTGCTGACGTGTAATTGCGTGAAGAAAGCTGTTCCCTTATCGATCTGTAACACAGGGCCCCCATCAATGTTTAATGCAGTCTCTCCCTTACTTTCATTTCTCTTCCTCGTTCTCTATATGCCCCCTCTCTCTCTCTCTCTCTCTCTCTCTCTTTCTCTCTCTGTCTATCTGTGGAAACAGCCCACCATTTGGTATTGATCTATCACTTGCTTCTAATAAGAAGGAGCAGCGCTCTCTGGGGTTACAGGCCCTGGCTTCACTCTCTGATTGTGACTTCTGAGTTTTGAGTAAAATAATTTGGTGTATTATTTTGAAGACGCCCTTTTGCTAAAGAATCCCTAACATCCGTTGAGTAAACAATATGCCTATGAAGTCGCTATAATACATCTTTTACACCGACACCAACGAGCTGTTGCTTTCCTCTGAATTTATGAGCAGTATTTGCATAGTCAACATTAGGCTTTTAAAGTGGGTAGTTTTCCCACAGTCTGAACTGCTGGTGAACTTGGCTGTGTTTAATATACTAGAGCAGGGGTGGCCAAGTCCAGTCCTCGAGAGCCACCATCCTGCAAGTTTTAGAAGTATCCTTACTCCAACAGACCGGGATCAGCTCTACAGAGGCCTGATAACGAGCCATTCATTTGATTCAGGTGTGTTGAAGCAGGGATGCATCTGAAACTTGCAGGATGGTGGCTCTCGAGGACTGGACTTGGCCACCCTGCTTGCAGATAGAGCTGACACAGCAGTGTATAAACAAAAGAGAAAAAGGCCCCGAAACACTCGGGACTGCAAAAGTTTTGTTTCACCTTTACCGCCAAATTACTTTTAAATTGACAATATGAAAAATTACTTAGTTTAAACTGCAAATTGTTGCTAATTGTTTAATACCTAAAAACGGATTTGTTCTTAGAAATGGAGTTATATTTTGTCTGTTTTACATCTGCTTTCTTATGCTTAAAGAGATACTATTTAGAAGTCTCACTCAGTTAGAATTACTGGCCTACGTTGTGTTATTGTAATCTTTAAACCCACTGCCGAAAGCACGTGGAAATCACAACTTTTAGGAACTACATATTTTGTTGCCGAGCAACCAGAAAAAGAAAAATAATTCTAGGATCCTAATGCTGACGTATGTAGACAAATTTTAAAACCAAAACTTTCCTATTCCTAATTATCGCTGAGTCATAGACTGCCTATGATTTCTGATTCACACTCTTCCTTGATTTTTTATTACCGCAGCATATTGATGAGGAGACATAATAAACATTCCTTGTTTTAGTTACATTTATCCATCCATCTATTGTCGATTCTCCTTTTATTCTTGCAGGGTTGCGGGGGCTGTTGCTTGTCTCCATCAGGCGAGAGGCGGGGTACTCACTGGATTGCCTGTCCCTTGTAGGGCAACACAGAGACACACAGGACAAACATTCATGTTTAGAGAGGACAATTTAGAGAGACCAAGTAATCTGACAGTCATGTTTTTGGACTGTGTGAGGAAGCTGTGAGAACCCACGCATGCAGAGGGAGAACATTCAAACTCCATGCAGAAGGACCTAAGGCCCGGATTCAAACCCAGGATGTTCTTGTTTACCTGTTTGAGATACACTGAGAAATCTGATGACCAAAACTGAATGATTATCAGTTATATTGACTCAGATCGAGATTTGTCTGGTTGGAAACTCAGTACCAGTTCAAAAGGAAAATACCTTTTCAAAGAAAAACATAATTAAAAAAATAATAAAAAATCAATACATGCATACTTTGGCATCATTCAGGCTAAAGAGTGAGACCTTCAGCAGATAAGTGAAGAACAGCAGTATTGCTCTGTTCAACCTGTTGAATGTTCAACCTCTTCCTCTCATGAAACATTCGTATTCAGAAATGCTGATAGCTTCCTGGAAAGCTACATGCTCGAAGTAACGAAGTTAATGAAGGCTGTAACGCTAGTGGTGTGATGTCATCGCTGCTCCTAATATATATATATAAATAATAACAAAGGACACATTACATTATACACATCACGTACATCAAGCACAAAATTGTTGTCTTTGTATTTCTTAGAGCTGCATGTCTTGCTTTTCAAAATAGTTATTCAAAAACATGCGGTATCTAGATTGCATAAAAGGTGAAGAAGAATACAACAAAGAAAAATAATAAAAAAATATATAAGGTTGAAAATAAAAACTAAAATAGTAAATGTTACTCTATTTAAAACAGTAACTATTTATAACATGGATGCACTTTTAAATCACATTGATTTTTTTACTATTCGCATTCACTTGACATAAAAAAAAATGTTGAACAAGACAGATGATTTAAAACTTGCACACAGAAACATTGGACATTTCTCAAATCCTCTATGCCTGTGGACAGGTGTTAGAGATGTGGCACGACTGCTGCTTGAGCCCCACCTTGTTGCTAATCACCACTTAGTACACTCCATTTACTCATGTGCTACTTTGATATTCTGCTAATGGTGGACATTAGATCAGGTGACAGTGCTCATCCTGCCTTCCCATGAGGCCTCTGACCTTTTTTGTCCCCTACCCACAATGTCTTTTACTTCGTCCCCCCTCTCCTCTGTGTTTTAAAAGAAATGGAAAATGGCCTACCAAGTGTCCGTGTGATTAGACTAAAGCTTCTGTGATTTCCCCTGAGAAAGGGCTGGCAGTCCCCACAATGCTCTCTGGCACAGGGAGCTGTTTCATGGTCCTATCTCCCCAGCTGACAACAAGTCTTAAAAACAGGCAGGCTGGAGCTGGCTGACTGTGGAAACTAGACAGAGAAAGGCTGATTTTAAGGAAATTGAAACACTCAGACGAAAAGCCTAGTGTGAACAAGACTGTCCCGGTAGGTGTACACAGAAAATCCCTCAGGTAAAGTCTACGTATGAATTAGTCCGCGTTCTATTCTTGCACACATTAGTATTTGAATGTGTATCTGATATATCTTATCTGTCTGGTTAATGTCTGGGGAAGTGGAGGAAGCTGAATCAAAGCATTTCCTAACATTCACATTAACATGATTTTTTCTTTTCTTTAACAGTGCCTTTTGATCTAGATTTTATTAGCAATATCAGTGATGGATTTCAAATCCCAAATTTTTATGATGCGCTGACCTGACCATGAGGATTTTTCTTTTAGAAACTAAAATTAAACGGTGTTAAAAGTGTTTTATTGCCAGTCTCACTTCCCGTTATTCTAAAAAGTCATGTGAACAATTTAAGATACCTTTTGATAGTCACTGCGTGTATGTTGGCAGCATTATTGTCTTACAGAAAGACGGTTCCAGGTTCAAATCCCAGCCTGGGGTCTTTCTGCATGTTGCTTGAATGCTCTCCCTATGCATGCGTGGGTTCTCTCCAGCTGCTTCGGCTTCCTCCCACAGTCTGAAAGCATGCCACAGCATGGAAGAGCGATGGATAGGTTGATATTTCTTTAAGCAATACCAGTTCTGAAGCAGTCCTATTAAAAAGCTAATACTTAAGAAGATATTTGTAAAGGTCTTTAATGAATAAAATTAAAATAATAATGCAATTTCTGGTAAGGGGTTAGGACACCCACACATTTCCCTACAATCTCACAAATGTGTATATCTTGAATTAAATACATTTATTTATCTGCTAGAAATAAAAACTAAAACATTAGTTTCCCACGTATGGCATCCCCCCCACCCGGAGTCAGAGTGTGAGATTAGAGTTTGATTATCAGATGATACTGAGTCCCTAACCAATACTTCAAAAATACATTTAAAAAATGAATAGCAAAGACACACATCTAGTATGTTCTTTTTTTTTTATGTCATCCATCTTATTTATCATTTAATAGAACACTGAGACTGTGCTAATCAAGTTCTGGGTATCTCTTGGTGCGGCAGTTTGGATAAAAGAATAAAAATATAAAACGTTGGGCAACATGACAAACTATATTTACATTGTATTTAATCCAGAGTGGACTCAGCGGCAGCTTTGTGCATGCGTGATTCCAGTGCAATGTGGAAACGGGATGCACTGGGTATTCTCTGTGCTCTACTGCAGGCTGCTGCATGACGCGCCTGCAAACTGTTTCTGATATGGGAGGGGATCACGGCGACTCTCACTTGCCTGCTGCAACTGCAGTCGGTGCTTGCCCATTTTACGCCAAAATCTCTAATAAACCAGAGTTTATTTTTTTTCACTTTATTTTTTGAAAAAAAAAAAAAAAAA
>NW_015116954.1:0-25788 GCF_001443285.1 Poecilia latipinna | reverse complement strand
CTCTGTAGAATATTGTGGGGACACTACTACGGAGAAAAGCTTGTTTCAGTTTTATCAGAAAGTTCTGTATCTGCTACTCTAATCTTTATACATTTTGTAAAAAATAATTACTTTTCCAGATAATCATAAAAGGTTTTGAAATAGGTCAGCATACAGTGCATCTTCATATATGTCTTGCCATATTTGGAGATGGAGGAGGGGTAGGGGGGACTCTGTTGAGGCAGCAAAATGAGAAAAGGTCTGATCCAAAGTGTGAAAGTCTTTTTTGAAAAGCTTCACTTTGGCTCCTGGACACTTAAAAATGTATGCACCAGCTGCTTTGAGTGCATGTCTTCGCTGCTGCTCTTTGCCTCATCCCTTTTATCTTTATCATAGGTTTCCCACACTGCCACTTCTTTCATGTCTTTCATTCTCTTAATTGTCATTATGTTGAAATGACCTCGTAGTCCATCTCTGTTCCCCCACCCCGGCTTGTCATGATTCATCCAGTCGTTCCTCTCAAAGGAAGGCCCAGAAATTAAATTATTACTCATGCATGACATAAAGAACTATATCTCCATAAGCGTTATCCGTCAGCTCCGTCTTCCCTCGGTCCCAAAGTAACCATGCACTTTTTGGTCTACTTGAACTGAAAATGCAGACACACCCTGAATGCTAATGCTCCTTTGGAGATCTTCTAACACTGCAGCGAAACTTGATCAGTATTTCCACCAGGGCTCTGTGTCATCATCAATGACAGCAGCTAAATGTTTGTGAAGTCTCTTGTGAAATGCTCAGACCCCATCGTGCCATCCTTTTAAAACTCTCTTGTGTTCTCT
The DNA here is from genome assembly GCF_001443285.1 of Poecilia latipinna. Lineage (NCBI taxonomy): Eukaryota > Metazoa > Chordata > Actinopteri > Cyprinodontiformes > Poeciliidae > Poecilia > Poecilia latipinna. The sequence goes on along the minus strand of NW_015116954.1, from coordinate 24,970 downwards.
TGTGTTTTATTTTTTTTAAAAGGATGAACTGTCCTCAAAGCGAGAGGTAGAGAGAGAAAAAAAAAGGAAAAGTGGCTCACACAGATATGAGAGATTTTAGAGGTGAAAGGGTGTGGGGGGTGCAGCAGCTCATCCGGCTTGGCTCACCATCTCCACAAAAACAGGATAAGACACGGGGCCAACATTTATAATTGATCTACTGCAGCTCCGAAAATACCTGGACAAGGACTGGCTGTTGTCTCCGCGCACGCGTGTGAAGCTGGGCAAAAAGCGAATTCGAGCTTAATAATGGAGAGAGCAAACAGGTGAGGGGTCACAGAGGAGAAGGGCTGACTCACAGTGAGAGGCAGAGAGACGGCCTCTCAACCCTCGGCACTCAGCCTTGATTTTCCATGCCCTGTACACAACTCACTGCAGCATTTAGTGGGTGGAATTTGCATGTAATTGACTGATGTAAGGAGGCAGATGATGTGATTAAAATATTACATAGAGGTCTGTTTGTGTGTTTACGATTATCCTTCTGGGGGCTTATACTGTTCTTCTTGAAAACACTAGTGGCTGCAGAGACTGAAGAGAAGTGTGTGCGTGCGTGCGTGCGCATTCGTGTGTGTGAAGGCTCATCCCAGGGGGAGTGGTGGTCAGCGTCGGGGTCAATATAAGATGTGATGTGACACTGTGACCCCATCAAGTTCCATCAAGCATGGGACAATGTAATCACTCACAACTCTCACATTCTGCTGCTGATGCAGAAATGTTCTCTGTTTCACCAGCAACTTTTTTTTTTTTTTTTTGCAGTAACTTCCAGAAGCATCCATACTGTTGAACTGTATAACATTTTATTTCTTTATTTTTTTTTAGGTGAAGGTCAAGTGTATTTATGAAACATTTTCAACTATTCACACCAGACAAAGTGTCTGATGATCTAAGAGATATGCGACAGACCATCATAATACAGCACATAACTGTGAAGTGGAAGAACTGTTTTTTCCACAAATAAAAATCTATAAAGTGTGGTGCATATTTATACTCCTTCCATCTAAATAAATATGTTTTTTAGAATCACTTTTACTGCAGCTGCAAATCATTTGGGCTTCAGTCAGATTGAATGGAGCGTGCCTTGCTTCTGGCCAAGAAACAGAACATGGATACAGAACAAGTCCTGATTTTCAATATTATTTCAATTTCCCATTGCCCCCATTGTCATGTTTTAAACTTACAAGTTTAAAACTGCTATTTTTCTTACAAATATTCTCAGTTTCACTTTCTAGTTTGATGGCCATCTCTTTGTAGGTTTGCAGATGTACCATGTGCATTCTGCTTTCAGATGATGGATTGAGTAGTGCTCAGTGAGATGTCTGTTTTACAACCAAACCTTGCTGTTCTCACAGCTTTCGCCCTCATCCTCACTGTGCCCCCAGATCTTTATGATGCTGTTGGTTATTATTGTTCTCCAAGGACATTTGCACATGTAAAGTTCATTTACTGCAGTCCAAATCCATTGTTGAGTTTAACTTGTAAGTTTTTCTGTTGGTTTGGTTTCTTTTCACAGTCAACAGTCATAAGAGAGCAGTCACTCGGAGGGGCCGAGGCGGGACTACCAAATGTAAATGCAGGAAGCGGATGTCGTGCCCTTGATTTTGAGAGGACCTCCTAAAAGTAGCATTAGGCTTTATGTTTTATGGAAAGGCATGCAGCCTTTATTAGTTTGTTTACTCTATCGAATCTATCATTGTGATCCATATCTGGCTCCTGGAAAGCACTTGGCTCTGATTTGCAGCGTACATCCTGCAGCTCGGTTGAACTGAGCTCAGATCAGGTTCCTAACCATAAACAAACACCTTTAGAGTTTGTTTAAATCCATGCCAAGACCAATTCCTGTAAACGGTCCCAATAGGGTTGTTTGGGGCCACACCGTGTGATTGCTGTGCTTAGTTCTTCACAAATGAACCACAGGACATCTGTATTTATACTGACACTTTTTACTAAGTAGGTAATTTCTGAGGACAATTTGTTGTAGTAGATTGACAGACTAATATTTGTCTTGGTTTATCACATAAATAAATACCAATAAGATGCATTAATACTTGACTATATTTAAAAAAAAAAAATCTATACATTCAGTTCCTACAAGTAAAGTAATGGGAGCAGTGAATGCATCTTTTTAATATAATCTTTGTATCACTTAGCTTTTATCACATGTATGTTTACACTTTGTTCGACCCCGTCTTTTTTTTCCCCGCAGGAGACGGCCGCCTCCTGCGACACGGAGCTGCTTTCGTTGCTCCTGGACGCGGGCCTCTTGGTGGGCTGCGTCTCCTCGGCCTTGTACCCCCTGCTCAGCGCCCACATGCTGTCCCACCAGCAGGAGGGAGGCTGGGACGTGGAAAAAGCTGCCGCGGACCTGATGGCGATGGGCCACGAGCCAGAGGCAGGCTCCCTACTGCTTTCTCACAGAGGAACTCACAGGGCCCAGTTCACCTTCAACTCTGCTTTGTCCGTGCTCAAGAAGTGGCTATGAGGAAGACGCCACGACGCAGCGGGAGGAAGAGGATGTTTTTGACCCCTGAGGTAGACGTAGACAGCGAGTGTAGAAGTACTGGCAAGCCATATATCTGTATTTAGTTCTCCAATTTGGTTGAGGGATCATCAGTAGAAAACCGTTTCAACAGCGCGAGAGGCGATTGCTTTAATATTGAAATATTGGTTCAACTAGAAATGCACACAGGAATATACAGCCCCATTCTCAGCTGTCATTCAGTCACGACTGAGCGTTCAGACAGAGGGACTAATCAGAAACCACACAAGCTTCTTGCTTTTCTACGTGCATAACGTCTCCTATTGTGTGATAAAGTAATTGAGCGGTAGCTGGGAGCGGTGGGTGGATATTAGCCTATTGTTCCATGACAGGTTTGCCTCTTTAACGTCACGCCGTTAAACACCCTGCCTCTGCTCCGTTGTTTTCTCCCTAATAATAACTAATTAATTTCCTCTAAACAAATTAGCCCCACTGCTACCCCACGTTGCGTGCGCGTGTGTGTCTTTAGGAATAAACATGTATGTGGGTGTATGACAATGCTGTCAGCATGATTTGTTCCAGCTAAATCAATACAAGATGATTGTGGTTTTCATGCCGTCCCACTTATCAGATCTGAAATAAAGGAAACATGTAATGATAATGAGGCATTGTGTTTTCATTTTGTGCATCTGTTTCTTTGTCGAAAAGAAAATCCTGTACACATCTACAGATCATTAGGAGGTCTCAGCTTTGTTGAAGACAATATCTTTCTTCACCTTTTTCTCGACTTCACTTTTCTCTCAAATGGAAGGTTATTGCAAAACTGCTTCCCTTCCCAAATGAGTACGTTCAAAACATTTGCATCATAATTGCCGCAATTTCACATTGTTCTGGGGATAATTACAGCCCTCTGACCCAAACAATGATGATGTATTTATCATGGCCCTTGAATGCACTTTACGTTGTGTGGCACAATTATTTTAAAGCAGTTTGGTGAAGTGTTTACACTGGTCAGCACTTACGATGTTGTGGGGTAAGTGGCCAGGTATTGTTCGCTGGGGAAACTGATTTCTTTTCTTTTCTCACCATGGATAATTGCTCAAAGGGGAAAAAAAAATTTAAAAATATTTTTTATGCAAGGCATAAAATTACACCAAAATGTTTAACTTGTCAAATCAGCGGAGGTGTTTTTTTTTTTTTTTTTTAAAGCCTGTTCCTAACAAGCACAGGCTGGTAGCTTCAACCATTGTGTTCGCAAAATGAAAGAATAAACCGCTTAATCAAAGAAAAGCCGTCGCAGTTTGGGAGTGAGGAACATTTTTTACATGTTTATGATTTGATTCTTCTTCACTGCTTCTTTGTCTCCAGCATTTCTACTTGAGCTTTACAAATATTTGCCTCCTAATAAATTTCTTTTTTGTCACGCCGTTTCAAATAACGCTTACAAGGTGAACACAAAAAGAATCACTTTTCAAGTGAAGATTGCAATTATAAATGAAAAAGTGATCTAAGCCAACCTGGTTTTATGTGGGGAAAATAATTTCCTCCTAATTTATTGGACCTGATGACTTTGTAGCATCAAGAATTCACTTCAATAGAGTACACGTGACATCTGATATGAAGACTTTGAAAAACAGACGAAAAGGGCTACAAACTAATTTCCAAGACTTTGGAACACAAGTGAACAATGAGACTTGAAACTTGAAGTTATGGTTCTACCAAAATTACTCCAAGTAAGGGCGCATTGACGACTGAAAGCACTGCAGTTCTGATTTGAATCGGCTGCAGGCAGAGTTCATGTTTCGTACAGGAAATTGATTGAACACAGAGGTGCATCCCACATTAACCAAAAACCACATTGATGATCCCAAAAGCTGGACTTTTCTGAAGGCGTGGGAAACAGTACATCTGTTGTAAAACAGATCTTCAGAAAAAAAACAAGACACCAGCATGGCCCAACATGGTAGTGTGTGACAGCCCGGGTCTGCTGTATCGCATCAGCACCGAGAAGACTTGACATAACTGATCTAAATCAATTTGTGACATCAGTTTTGGGAACATTTGGATTATGGGGCTATTACTTTTTCACTTAGGGATGGATTGGTTTGAATAAACAATCATCGTTTGGAAACTTCAGTTTGATTATCCGGCGTTATCTCTGTCTAATCTTAACATTTGTTTGACGATATGGAACATTTAAGTGTGACAAAAAGGAAAACGATACCGAAGCATTCCCTAAGTGGGTAAATGCCATCTCACAACACTGAACAAGAAGCTCAAAATGCAGATTATCTCAATTCAAAGTTTCATCGTCTAAACCATTGGTGTCCACCTCCACACCTCGCGGTGTCCTGCGTGCTTTAGATGTCTCACTGATTAAAACGATGTCATCTTCCCAGCATGTCATCAAGCTGTGCACAGGCCTGCTAATGAGCCATTATGTGCTTCAGGTGTGCTGAAGCACAGAAAGATCTTGTGAGAACTTGCGTCGAACATGATTGGATGCGGTCGTATCTGGTCTGTAAATTATTTTCCACCTTGTTGTCAATAATTTATAACCTACGCACGCTTCGATACAGTAAACCTTTGTTGCACACATCTATGTCAGCCCGTTGACCAATCAGAGCCCCCGCTTGCAACACGTGAAACGTAAATGCTGAAGCATAGCGGTGACTCAACTTGAAGTTGATTACTCCTGCACACTCTGCCTGATTAGCTCAGTGTGATGTGAGAAATGCACCTTAGACTCCCGTTAGTCCCTTTCAGTGGGGATGCACCATGTTAATGCAATGTGTTAACTGTTGAAATAATCGCTCGTTGTTCCGGCGACGGTAAAACAAAGATGGTCTTTTAAAGCTGCAGTAGGTAATATTTATAAAATAATAAATATTTTGTATAAAACGGTCACTCTGTCCTGACAGTATAAACGAGACAATTCCTTGTCCAGTGGTCCTACTGCCATTTGCAGAAGTACACTGCCTGCTGTCAGAAACAACCTGCTGCTGACACATCTGCAACTGTGTTTTTTTTAAATATACTCTTTTTATAGATGGATACTGTTTTTATAGATGGATGATTGAGCATACGGCGCAGTCCAGAACGGGGATGTGTTGGACGCAAATTTTTACGAATACATTCCAAGATGCGGAGGAGAAACCTAACTATCTGCAACGTTTACAGGTGACACTAAATCATGCTGTAAAGTGAGGTGCAACTGTAAGCAAAGATTTCATCTACTGACCCTATCCTGTCGTGGCTGGCGGAATAAGTCGCTCGTTACAGAACTTCTGGTAAAACAACGGAAAAAGAAACTCCATCATTTGCTGAATTTTTGCTCCTGCTGCGAACAGGAGAGAATCGTGAAGCTGCGAAAACCATCCGCACGACCCAGAGCAGCAACTCTTGCAATGCGTTTCTACTGACTGAGCCAAAAGAGACTCCTCCAGATTTGGAAAGTTATTGGCATCCCCAACCATCTGATGGTTCAGCTTCCTGTAATCGATGCACAAATGTATGTCACCGGTTCTTTTTAAGAACCGCAACAACGGATGAAGAAAATGTTGACTCTGATTCATGAACAACACCAACCTCCCTTGAGTGTTGTCAGGCAAATTGAATTTGTTTTTAGTGCTTATTGTTTGTTCTAATGGGGAAAGAAAAAAAAAGATATTTAAAATGTCAGAAATCCCCTCCACAAATGTTTACATGAACATAATCTTTATCAGATTTTATTGTGCTTTGCATGCTTTATAAGAAGGGGAACAGATTTTGGAGTTTAAATATTTGAAGCTGGGAGGACAAGAGCAAAGTTTTGTCATAATATTTATTCCTTTTATTTCTGCTTGACGGTTTATGTTAAATTAAGTTTCCTGCTTAATATTTAAAAACTAGCTGGGTCTGTAAAAAGCAATTTGACTTCAAGGGCTGATGAGTAGCACACTGATTTTTGATTATCCTTAGGAATGGCTCTGAAATTTGTTAGAATTTGGTTTTAATGAAAAACAAGCATTTTTTTTATTATTTTTTTTTAATTAAGAGGGTTCTATTAAAAATCTGCTTTGAAGAATTTGAGTTTTGCATAAAATGAACAGATTTTGGCACTCCGACACTGGGTTACTGCCGTTATAATATATTGAAATGCAAAAGAAACCTTTTTATGATGTGTATCAAAGGTTGTGAGTGCGTTAGAAAGAGAATTTTAAATTGCATCCTAACATTTGTGGAGAGTGATTTTGACTCTGAGCTGGAAAAATGTCACTGTGATGGATTAAAACGCTCATTGAGGTTATTTATTATATATGCTCTCTGAATACTGGACCAAGAACGGCTCCAAAACCGTTAGGAAAACAAAATAAAAATAAAAAAATAGTTTCGGAAATTAGGAATATATAAATTTTATTCCTACTTTCCTATTTTATTTCTAAAATGTTTTCTATAAAGAGGCAAATAAACATGCAGAAAACTCACCATCTTTTGGTAGCAACTAGAATATCTAAACTCATGCCGATTTGTGTCTTTATTCTAACTTAATTAAATTGGAAAGACAGTGTCAAATATCCATTTAGCTTTTCACACGTAATTGTATCAACATCCATATAGATGCTCTTTCCCTCTTATCAAAGGTAGAAAACTGACACATCTAAACATTGGAAGGAACGACAGCTTCCCAACTTTTAATATATAAAACTTAAATTGACAGGATTCTATGCTAATGTCTGATTTACACTTAATTTAATACTCCAGGTATTAAGAGCTACCTTTAATTATTCTGAATAAACCCTGAATGGGCAACCGCTATTTGTGATATTTGAGGCATTCAGGTATGTTTATTGGGTTAGTGCAACAATCATCTTTTAGCCAATTTCTTTGGTTTATCTTCAACTTTAAATTCCGTAATGAACACTGAAATGCATGTCTAACTTCATTTTTAACATGTTGTGTTAATTAGAACTTAATATTTATGTCTAAGGTTAATTGCCAGCTCATAATTTACGAATGTCATGTAACAATACCCACATTTATATTGTCAGTTGGAATTTTTTTTATGTATCTAATGTATAAATTGATTTCAGTACCATCGTCTTATTATTGTAGTTAAAGCTGTTTAAATGCCAAATCATTACACCAATGGATAAACTCTATTCTGATTGATGTGCTACATTTCTGACATATTATTATTATTTTAATTATTATTATTTTTTTTTTACCAACTCATAATTAGCTTGGTTTCTACTTGAATGTGTCGTTGAACATTCCTCTTGTTGCATGGTGATGTTTCCCCGTCTAAACTTGTCTGTTGTTTCTCCAAAACTTTCAGGGCGGCCGAAACAACAATACGTATGATTTCATAATGTATTCAGCCGTAATTCACTTAGACGGGCACCATTTAAAACTGCTGCCGCTTGTATCCTCGACAGGCGGGAAATTGAATAAAGGGACGCGGCTCGGAGGTATTTACCCTGTCAGCAGTGCTGCTGTATTTCAAACTCGCTCAGAGGAGAAGGGGCGGCCGGGCGGTCTATATATCAAACAAGGGAGTAATGAATCTCTCACCTGCAGAGGAGATGGAGGAAAACGAGACGATCCGTGTGTCACTTACAGGTCATGTGAATATATGTGGCCAGACGCAAAAGCTATAACCCCCGTTCCTGCAGCTCCGTCTGCATTACAGAGACGTCCGCGGCTCGCCAGGAGAATTAATGTTTAACCCTACTCTCACAGGGTTCTGCTCCGGCTTTCAGGGTTGTGCCATTTATTTCTTTTCTACACTACTACGCCGCACTGACTGTATAAAGATGACTGGGCTTTGTGCAGTGGCAGCCCATTCCGCTGCTACGTATAATAACCTTTCACAATGAATTAAGCTGGTCTTAGACAGTAATTGAAGCCGGATGGTTCGCACCCTTGAGTGATGAAAGGTGGCTTCTTCTGGTGATGAATGGCATAAAAAAAAAAAAATCGACTCATCTGAGGTGGGCTAATAAGATGACACGACGCCTGGTTGTAATCAGTTTTAACTGGTGACTCCTTCAGTAATCAAGGTAATCGAATCAACACAGACAGGAGAAGATGCAGTGTGCACTGAACAGTCTGATTCGAATATCCAAAAACACCTAAAGGTATGAATGAACTTGTGCAAAAAGCCCTTAAAATGGTGGGGGGTTTTAGTTTATGTTTGTAGAACTATTTATATACAAGGTAACTCAAAGTCATTTAAAGTTAATAGAGAAAAAAAAAAAACTGGAGTTTTTGCTCAAATGAGAGCTTAAAGTGTTAAGCGCAAAAAAAGGAAGTAGATAATTCAACTTAAAGGGTAAACTCCAACCCAAATTTAAACTGAATTGTAGTTTTAAAGTTTTTTTTTTCATTCAAATATCCTAGGAAGCTGTTAGAGTGCAAGTCATGAACTACGTGGCCTTTTACACATCGCTACCAGTTTGTTATATATAGAGCCAACAGACTGAAATGGACATTAGCCAACTTTGTCCTCATTATTGTACTAAATTATTGGATAAATAGACATACAGGCTCAACAACAAACATATTTCTTATTTTTAATCTGTTATTTAGGTTACTGAATCATCAAATTGGTGCAAAGTGCTACTACCCCCATTCAGCATTCTGGTGTTTTACGAACCCCTGATCCATTCATGTCTTATTTAGAAATGTGGACACTGACATTAGCATGGTCTGTGCTCACTGCAAGATGCTCTGAATTAAGATTACATTTTAGGCTTGAATAGCTTTGACAAGTCTTTTCCACTATCCTATCAGAAATATCGAGGCTTTTCAAGGTAAAAAAAAAAAAAAAAAAAAAGTAATTTATGTCGATGTATATTTGAGATGTATGATATAAAACGTTGGGACAGACATGTCAGTCGCGATGTATATTTTCTTCTGTACAGCTTCCTGTGGTGTGAACTGTTCACAGCACGCTGTGTCCGCCATGCTATTTAACAAAAGCTCTGATCCCGCAGTATAACCATCACAGCTTGGTCCCTGTCAGAGCCAATCAGATCCTCGCACTCGAACTGAATGCCACTGAAATATAGACCTCAAGACGTTAATACTCACATGAAGCCTAATTCATCTCAGCTTTCATGTACTTCAGAGTATGATGTGGTCTTTCAGCCGCTTGTGTTCAGTCAGTTTCTTGCCATAGCCGTTAATGAACTTGTCTCATAATTACCTGAAATGCGGTGTAATCTCACTTTCATTAACTTTTACTTTCCCCCAGCATTCACGTTGGACCTCTTATTAAACACAGTTCACTGATGCCACATGAAAAATGCACAACATGCACAAGAGAGGCAGACGGATGAAAATGGCCACATCCGTGTTAGTGGATTACTTTACCCATGACACTGAAAGGCACATAACCAACTCGCTTAATGGCAGAATCCATTAGAGTTACTGATGAGAGCGACAGCGGGTTTTTTTGTTCCCACCTCCAGATTGCAGCTTGTTGTGAACTCTCTTTTTTTTTTCTTTTTTTTGTGAACAATTCAAGACTCTTTATCCTGAAGAAAAAAAGAAGCAGGGTTGTTTCATAGTCTATTTTTTTATTTTTGCTTCTGGGTCTGAATAGACTCCATAAAACTGTGCAAAATGTTGTTGTTAAAAGTCTACCTCCCTACTGCTGAGGTTTGGTAAACACAGTGTCTCCACCTGTCAAGTGTCAGCGCTTTTCTTTTCATTTTTCAGACAGAGCTCGAGGTGCATGCCGGTCTGAGCCATCATCGCAATCCATCCAGGAGGTGAGAGAAAAGGGGTAAGCGCAGCTGAGGACAGAGGGGGGTGGGGGGTGAAGGACTTGGTGCCCTCCCTCAGGAGGTGAGGCTGAATGAGACACAATCTCGCGGGCTACCGAGGAGAGAAGTTATTTCTGTGAAACAAAGCACTCGCTCGAGTCTGCAGGAGGGATGGGGGGAAAAAAAAAAGAAAAGAAAAGTGACTCTGCATTCCAGGAAATCCCTCACAAGTCTTCAAGCCTGTCAGCGCGCTGAATCCAGGGGAAAATATTCCCGCTTTTAGTACCGTGTTTGTTTCCTAAACTCCTCTCTATTCTTTCCACTGCGTCTGTTTGGCACATCTTTTGACCCACAACCTTGCAACTCGGAGGAGCGGCTTTCTCTCTGTATTTATAGGACGCTGTGCTACGCCCGCACATACAAATGACACCTTTTTTTTTTTTTCAACAGACGGGCTGCTTTTGCTCTCTTCAAAAGAGCAAAGGGTACTTTTATGCACAAAGAGGGAGGCCACACGAGCAGGGAAGACACAAAATTATTAAAGCGAGGGTTAAAAAAAAAAAGCGCACAGGATAAATATATACTGCCGCAGGACTCGCTTTACCTCTGTAACGGAGACCTTGGTGAAATGAAAAAGGAAGGTGGGTTTTTTTATTGATAAAATATTCATATTCAAACCTTTTCGCATTTTAAGACATTATAGCCACACACTTATATTCTGCTCATTTTTTTTTTCCTGAAACATAAACAAAAAGCAATGCATGATTTTAAAGTAGAAGAAAAATTATGCCTTTAAAAAAAATTAAATAGAAGTGTAAGGAGTGATGAGAAGAAAGCCAAAAGATATGCAGTTTGCATTATGCTATGTGCTGTGCAGTGGTCACAGCAGACATCTGACTGATGGTGCTTTGGTTAGGTGGGGCCACGGCTTAATTTTGAACGTACATGGAAAGTGCCGTCCACTTTCCCCTGAACACACAACTCCCGACTGTAAAACATAGCGATGGCAGCATCGTGCAGTGGCTTTTCTTCTATCTCTGAAGCTAAAATACAGTTGAGATCAAGCACATCCATGACTTAACAATGGCCCAGTCAAAGTCCAGACCTATAAGTCCAAAGAAAAAACTCTAACAATACTTGATGATTTTATGCTCAGAGATGCTCTCCATCCAGTCTGACCGAACTTGAGCTGGTAGAGTCTCTAGGTTTGAAGAAAACTCAAGCGACCTGGAGCTGTATTTGCAGTGACAGGCTGTCCAATCGCAGCCCTTGAAATAAGTTTGTTTGGACCGTAACCACAATTCAAGACTGGTACAAATACTGCCCACGACCATTCCCTAATCAGAACTATTTGCTTATCATTGTTGCTGCTTGTGTTGAATTGCCACTATTTTATAACTGACTGGTAGAAATCTGTCTAAAAGTGTGCTGAGATAACCTGTTAGTCAAAGCCAAAGAGGAAAGAGCTTATATCCCTTTAATAATAGTCAGAAGTGAATGTGTTTCGGAGCCAATTATCACTAGTGTTTGCATACTGCCTTGTTTTTTTTTTGTTTTTTTTTGCTGAGAAAGAGCACCCATGGATTTCTGTCCTTTAAGTAACCGCAAGTGAAAAAAACGCATTTCAACAGGCATGTTGCTGATGTTACCATTTTAGTTTTGGGTACATGTGGAGCCTCATTTCCTTTGAGGAACTCTGTGATAGAGAACAACCGACGTCTGGATCCTATCAAAGAAAAACTCCATGTGGCTGTTCTCTGTTTTTTTGTGTGAGCATTTTCAGCGCTCTGACAGATGCAGGCATGTTGCTGTTCTTCACATGCTGTCAGTCAGTCTTTATTAATGGAGCGCTTTATGCACACAAAGTGCTGCACAGGTCCAGAAAATGAAACATGATCGGACACGACTGCACCCTTTGGCGCTATGGATCACGCCGTTCTACTGGGCAAAGTGGGAAAGTCTGGGATCTGTTGCAATTTAGAGACTGAAACTCTCCCCACAATCAAACGCAATCAAGCTAAAAATAGAAAAGTAGTTAAACTTGATCAGAAACTGTATTTATATTTCTCATTGAAACAATTACAAGATGTTTTATAATCCAAAGATTGTCAATGGAGTTTGGTTGTCTCTCTCTGGAGAAACGCTAATGCGTGCTAAAGGCTGAATTTATTGCTGTTTTCCTTTTGTGTTCTGATCTTTGTTAATATCACATCTCCATTACAGTTATTACAAAACTCAGTGGCAAAAAAATGCTGATGAGGACCAGAAATGGAACTCACTTCACATTGATTTATTTGCCTTTGGTGTGATTTACAGCGTTTTTCCTTTGTTTTTAAATTCTGCAAGCCGTTTAACTGCATGAGTAGTGCGGTGATCTTTTAATTAATTCTGATTAATTAACTGAACGGTGCTTGTCGAAAAGTGCATTTGTGTAATCTCAACCAATTCAAACTGAACAATGATCCTGCAGTTTTAGCAAAAAAACAAAAAAAAACAAAAAAGAAAAAAATAGTTGAATAAAGATTTTCACTCTTTGACAGTTCGCATATGACTGAGCCAGATGGTTCTGTTGTCAGTTTGCTTAAAATAACTAATGTATTCTGCAGCTAATCACCTGAGAACACAGGTTCTGAAGGAAATGTTCTGTTATTTCCAGCATTTCTATATATATATATATATATATATATATATATATATATATATATATTTTTTTTTTTTTTTTTTTTTTGCCATTTACCAAGAGTCTTGCAGGTCTTGCAACTGTCAAGGATCTCTTCACACAGCTTTAAGATTATGCTTTTAAAAAAATATCCCAAACTTTGATGTTGGAATTAGTATTTGTGCAAACAAGAAAATGTAGAATACTGACGGTGATTAGACAGAATTATTTTTACCCCGTGCTCACTGTGGCTGTACATTCTCAGTCAGCTTCTGTTTCATTGTTTCTCAATCTACGCTTTGCTTTTGAGACCATTCATCTCTTATTAGAATGGGAAAGGCTACATCCAGGTCAGATACTTCAGGGATGAAGATCTTCCTCACTGTGCCCTTTTCTCTAAATCTCTTGCTGCTAACTATAGTTAGTCCCACGGGACTATGTTAAGCTCTCAGTTATGCATTTGAATCATTCTTTAAAGTGGTACAATAATACAGCAACTACAAAAAATAAAAATATCAAGACATTTTTAAAACAAGACATTCCTTTTTTTTCTTTTTTTAAAAATCAAAACAGGATAAGAACTGCATACACGTTCAAAGATACACATAACACCCAATAACATGGGAACAAGAGTCTGTTTGCAAGTTTAGCAAAACCAATTCTTTTGGCAAAGAAGGTTCTGCTCACCCTTCATGTCTTTTAAAGGACAGACTATTCAATCTCACTATGATTGTTGTAAGGTTGCCTTAAGAAGCCTAGTTTTGACCCCTTTTGTCTCTAAAACATCATCAAACGTATAATTGGGATCGCTGTGCTGCTGGAACATCCAACTGTGTCCAAGTTGCAACGATGTAGACGGTCATTCTCAAAAAGATAGATACGTCGGCGTTACACAGCTGAAGAGCTAAGCTTTATTTTAACATATTAGAGCTTGTTTGCAGCAGAACAGTAGGAGAAAAACAATTATAGTTCCTTCTTATCGCTTCCTCTTTAACTGATAAACCTGTTCTCACACGCTTTGCAGGCTTCACCAGCTGCCATATGGCTCCACAGCTCTCAGGTAGCTCGGCTGCTTAGTAGATGGAAGCTTGTGGAGCTGGTTTAACACCTGGCGCGCAGCACTGCAGACGGAGGTGCACAACAGGGGTTTTCACAATGGCAGAGAGATTGTTTGTGAGCATTGAAGGACAGGGCTGAAGTAAGCAGCAAAACAGGGGAAAGGAGGTTGAGGAAGAAAAGGGAACAGTGCTGATCTGCCAAATCAATATGAGCAGCGAGGGAGATGTTTTTATTTATATTTTTCTTTTTTTTTTTTCCAGTGCTGCTGCAGAAGCAAATGTGTCAGTCTTCTTTCGTTTGTCGCTTGGTTTTTCGAGAGAATAGTGGAACATATAGTGGAGTGTGTAATATAGAGTCAAGAGAAAAGCAGGTGGATGTAAAGAATGAAATCAAGTGAAGCAGAGGTTTGTGTGCTTCTGTAAAGGATCTACACCCACTGGCTTGCATGTGTGTGTGTGTGTGTGTGTGTGCGTCATTTATTCTCTATTCTCATGCAATCAGAGATTCATTGATGCTCGCCTCCTCAGTTGAATGAAGAAAATTACCTGCTTCACCAGCAGTTGTTATTTTCTCTGGGTGTCATCTTTTAGCCCTGGAAAACCTCCGCACCTGTCCACTCGCCTCTGCCAAGGGGAGTGGACAGCAGGGACGGACTGCGTTTTAGACATTGCAGAATGAATGCAAGGAAAAGATTTTGCAGCTTTGTAGGAGGATCGGGAAATAATCAAACACGAAGCAAGCTAAACACAGCAAGGTTACTATTGTTCTTTGCTAATTTAAAACACAATATTTTCGAAGCACGGTGAAGAATTTGAGCCTTCGTTTAGCTACTAAACATTTACTCTCTTCGTTTTACAAAACAACTAATGTCATTTAACTGGAAAAGCAGGGATCTAAACTGAGACAGTGTGAATTACTTTGGGGAGTTGTTAGAAAAGGGATGTGCAGTGGTCTTGTCAGTATGAAGGAATTTGAATCAACTTTGCTTAGCATTTTTATAAGAGCATCAGACAAGAAGCAAGGTGAATCCATGAAGGCTTTTAATAGCTTGTTGTAATTCTGTAAGCCTTACAGAATGGATTAGTTACAGAAAAAAAAATAGAATTTACTTACCACTAAGGTGACAGCTATCAAATTACTTGAATCATTATTTCTGAGAGTAAATCCTTGTGTCCAAAAGATCAATTTAGGTAGTTCAAAGACAGCTGTTGCTTTGAAAGTAAAATTATATCATACTTCTCCACTTTTGGCCCCTTCTGGACAAGACAAAAAATGACTAAAAGACTAAAAAAATGGTCTAATTGCTCCGTTGACATCTAGGCTAAACTCATTAGACACTGTTTAACCAAGTGGTTAAACAGTTGAATACATTTTTTACATCTAGAAAATAGTCTTTCATCTCCCCAGAACTTCTCAAAACTAAAGAAGCAAACATATGTTTTCATCATTTTTTTTGAAAACAACGTGCTTTATGATAACTTACCATACTGCAGCCATACTTGCAACTACTAAGCAGACAGACATCTCGATCGGCACGATCACTTTTTCAAACGATTAATGCCAGATTCAGCAGAATCCAAAGAGCCATCACGTGTTTTATTTTTTTTATTTTTATTTTTTTTTGTTTCCAGTGCATTCATGCCAGAGGAAAATGAAGCAATCAGTCTCCATAGAAAGAGCGAAGGAGGAGCAGGGGGGAAGCAGAGGAGTTAAGTTTTGAGAGTGTCACTTACAGGCTTTGATGATGATAAGGGCTGCTGCTGGTTGTAAACAACCTCAGAGAGAATTGGGCACTCTGCAGGGATCAAGTCGTGCTCCCTTATATCTCTTTAGCTCTGACTAATTTTCCTCCTCCTCTTTCATGCATAGTAGTGTGCCCCCAAACAACTGGAGCCTGAATTTCTATCCGCTTTCTTCTCAATTTTTGGCCCCCCAAAATACACACGAACACACAGCAATCACCTCTGCACAGCTGTAGGTGTCTGACTGGCCTTGTGTTGATTTGTGTGGATTGTGGTAACCATAGTGACGCTCAGACAAAGAGATAAGTTAAAATAACATGTATATTGGGCAAGGAGCACAAAAGGATGAAATGGCACCCTAAGAAGGAAAAGACGTGAAGCTGATCTGGATCAAGACGACTAGAAGTGATAAATTAAGAACATTTTTGCTGTGACGTGAGTGCAAAGTGACACAACTGTGCATATTTGTGTGTGTGTGTGTGTGAGAGAGAGAGAGAGAGAGCGAGAGAGAGAGAGAGAGAGAGAGAAAATGACAGCTGAGGGAGTTACAATGTATTAACGGTGGTGAAAGAGATGAGACAGAATAACTGACAGGGAGAAAAGAGAGCATGTTTTGTTAAAAACTTAGCTAAAAAGGAGCATCAGGAGTCCTTAGAGAGCAAAAAACCAGACATCAGGACTTTTGGCTGAGGCGCTGAAAAAGATCTTAGAGTTTATGTTTGTGTTGTGGTGTTTCCCTGTGTGCATGACAAAGTGGGTGAATCAAGGTCTGTGTTTTTGTTTAAGGCCCTTACTGCAAATACAATTTTAACTGACGTTTTTTCTTGAGCTTAAAAAGATACATCCATAATCAGTTTCCTTACAAAACTTTTTCGACTGATTTCAATAATAAACTGAATTGAATTGCATTGTTTGTCAGCTGGGATCAATTAGAAAGTATGTGTTATTGAATTAAAGAGACTTTATGGTAAAGTGACCTGAGATTAAGTTTGGTGTGAATCGGCGCCATTTGAATGAACTGAATTGAGTTAAAACTCAGTGTTGGAAGAAAACCATAAGAAGTCCCAGTCTTTCCTGAACTGAGGATGTCAGCTGGACCAGATGAGCTGCTGGAGCCTCCACACCTGATAGCCATCAAGTCCTCTGTGTGCTGCTGGACAAATTTGGTGCCTGATGATCAACCAGTCCTGGTAGGAATCAAAGCAGAAAAACTCACTGGGAATTCCTTGAGTTATAAACTTGACCTTTGTGTGTGACGGTTTGGATTTTTGCTGGCATCCAAACCGCACTGCTTCCTGTTCTACAGGCCTCATCGCCTCCAAATCCTCATTACCCATAGTCGTCCTCTGCAGTTCTGCCTGCGTCAGTCTTTACCAGGCTTGTAACATCCAGACTTTTCCAACACAATCTGGTCTACACAATAAGGACCTCACACAACCATCCATCAGCTGTCACTTACCTCCTCGGATCCATCTTCTCCCCTCCAAGCTGGAACTCTGCCACTGAGCCACAAGACTCTTTCAGATCACTTCTAATATTAAAAGCTGTAAAGAAGAGAACTGTGGGAAAGCTGAGGCCGTCCTGCAGGGTTGTTTTGAGGTTGCAGACTGGAATGCGAAGTAGAGAAAACAAGAGTATGCTGCGTGACTCCAGGGCAGGTGGGACAGCTTCTCCACCGGACCACTAACCCATCAGCCCACCAGGGGAAATCCCTGGTAGTCCCATATGCAAGTCCGCCCCTGGTGAGATGCTGGATCACTAGGGACATGATGAGGAGGGAGTGAGAAAGGGAATTATTGAGGAACATACAAAAGCAGCTGAAAGTACATATTAGAAACAGCATTGAAAAGCACAGGAGCGAGAAGCTCGAGAGGAACTACAGAGGAACAATGCCAGGGAGGCGCATTCAGGGACGAAGAAGGTCATGTGCTTCAAGCAAAAGGAGGACTAGATAGATGGAAGTCTGGACGTTACTGAGCACATTCAGTTCAAGAACACGCTCAGCATCGTCCTCTCCTGACCCCAGCCAGACAGACATCCCACCCCTGCACTTTGCTTATTGCCGTGGAGTCGAAGACACGATCATACAACCGCCGCAGCAAACTCGTAGTCATCTGGAAAAGCAGGCGGAACAGTGAGGATCGTGTTCTTTGATTTCTCCAACGCATCTAATACGATTCAGGCTGCTTTGATTTGAGCAAAACAATGGAGATAATTGTGGGCTTCAGGACAAATAGGTTCAGATCAAACACTATTTCGATCAAGGAAAAATGATCGTGAGGAATATGAACACTTTAGTGTTCACCTGGACTCAACTGGAGACACAACAGTGAACCCATGTTCTGGGGATAACTGGGAAACCTCTGGAGATGAAGGTGCAACAAGGCAATGCTGTAATAAAACCCTGTAATCTTAACCCCTACTATTCTTAAACATGGGGCGATACTTTCTTGTTCTCTGTTTTCGCTCTTTGCAAAATGTTTTGTTGTTTTGTTGTATTTCTTTCTAAGTCATGTAAAGCACTTTGAATTGCCTTGTTGCTGAAAACGTGCTGCAAATAATATGACCTTACCTCAATACAGACCTCTCCTGCCTGCATTTACAAGAACTCCTTGAATCACCTTGAGTAATATGAGTTACACCATTTAATTTCCATTTGGGATAAATAAAGTATTCTTAAATAGGGATTTTTAAATTTGAATTATTTTCCTCATTTTGTTTGGGTTTATAATACCGCTGGTTGTTTTTTTTTTGCCACCTTAATAAGATGTTTATCTTAATAAGATATTCATCTGATGGCAGAATGTACCTTTGAGATCAGGCAGCCACACAACAATAACTCTTTGTGAGCAGGGCTGTAGGGGTGATTATGAATCTGCGTGACTGAATTATGGTTTTGCTGTAATGCATTCCTTCTGCATTGTGGACAATATGATCTCTTAATACGGTTTGCTTTTTTTGGTAATATTATAAAGTATTCTTTATCACTGAGAACATTTTATTTCTACGGTTTTGCGGGATGTAGTGACAATTTAAATAAACTGTCGTAGCCAGGCAGAAAGTCAACGCCCCTGGGTATTCATAACAAGAACAAGGAGTCACTGCAGAGGCAAAGGGATTACATTGCGAGCTTAAAGTACAGAAGCGGTTCTTTATCGTCAAGAACTCTTATGGGAAACCGCGAATCGTTGTCTGTGCTGATCGACGTCCTCAAGCAGTTTTGATTTGTATGAACAGCTGAGCGCGGTTTGCTAAGAGATCAACGTCCATTAGTGCATGCTCAGCTGTCAGCTGTCAGCTTGTTTTCTCGCCGCCTCCTGCAGTGTTGATGTTGATTTGTTTTGCCCGTGACTTCTCAGCAGTCTTCCGTCTCTCTTTGAGCACCATCTCCCTGTATTTTTGTCCATGTCAGAGTCCGGGTCACTGTGACCGCTTTGCATCGCTCGTCAGCGATGTCAGTGTACACAGTCCGACTATACCCACGCCGGCTGACTAGGCATGTCTGTTCGCGTCTGTTTGATGCTGGATTTCTGGGCATTGCTCCAGGCAGTTAAGTTGTCACAAATGTCACTGTCACTGTCATTTGGTCATTTCTAGTGACTCTAATCCCTCAGCACTGTTCAAGTCTCACAGAAGCTGCTGACTTCAGTCACTTCATGTCTTTAATAATTTCTTAGTTGTTTTTATTTTCTTTTTAATCTGAAGACTCGCTCTTTTCATAATTGATCAGCTAATACTAGCCACTGAATGAAGAAAAAAAAAGTGTGCAAAACAAAACAATTAAACTTTTGTCATGACTGTACATCTATTACAGAGAAAGTCTTACTCAATGGTTGCTTCTCAAATAAAATATATGGCTAAAGTTGAGTTAAAACCCTTGCATTTTTGTCTAATGAGGCAGTACTTTGTTCTACTCCAACCTATTATGTGTTGCTTCTCAGCAAATTATGAAACCAACCGGATAAAAATGCAGAACCTAAAATGAAAATGACGACTGTAACCGGACGAGGTTTTTTTTTTTTTTTTTTTTTAATCAAACAAAATCCATCAATTTTACCTATTCCTCAGAATACACTGTATGGGATAGTTAATTCATACTTTCTTGACAAATTCACAATTAAAAGCAAATGAAGAAAAAAAAATATTGATCTTGACTGCGCTCCTTTAAATTAAAAGAGAAAACTTTCAGGAGGGTAGAAAAATAACTTTTTCTGGTAATGGCTTTTGTTTCATTTGATCTGAGTGATTAGAGTTTTCTATTTTCACGGTCTATGAATCACATAATTTTCATCTTTCCCTCAAGTAATACGTATATAAATTTTGTATTTTGTGTGTAAATCTACAACTGTAAATCTACCTTGTTTTGTGAAGATTAATGTGAAAAGTCTCAGGCTCCAGTGCGGCTGCTGATTAACTACATTTTCTTTGCGCCCACACTCCTTGCCCCTCCGCCTCCTGTGGTTCACATCCGTGTTTGCGGGTTGATTTATAAGGCAATCCCTCTGTAAATCAATTCGTGTTTGCATTTCAAACATAGTCTTAGCCACCTGTCAGTCAGACGGCTGAAACCGCTCCAACCCTCCTCTGCGTGAGCCGCGGCTTCGGTTTCTAGGAGAGACGCAGCCAATCAAATGGTGTTAATCCCAAAAGATTAATATATTCTGGGGTTGAAACTTGAGTCTCCCACCAATTTTCACAAATGCATTTCGGCATTGGTGAGAAATGGTAATACGCAGATTCACAGCAGGAGAAAAACACAAGAGAGGAGGGGGGGGGAAAAAAAAACGACTTTGGTTTGTTTTGTTCCTGCCAAATAATGTGTTGATTGAGTTCGAAAACTCTAATTGAGTTCAGCCAGATTAATGCAGCTCTCTCCTTTTGCTAATTAAACTGACATCTGTGCTATCTGTGTACTCAATAAGAAAACATATTTTTCCTCTAATGGTGAAGCCCTTTCCAACAGCTCGCTAATGGACGATGCAGGGACCTGCAAGTGGATGAATTTAGATGGACCATCTCTTCTTTCTACTTCTATTTGCGAGCAGTAAACAGGGCCTGCCTGAGGATTATTGGTCTGATTACAGCCTGATTGAGACTATGCCTGCCACTTTGTATACAATCAGCACTGCAGTGGACACAATAATACAAAAGCTTTCTACCAATTTGTTAACCCTATTCCATTGCCAGAGTGACTAAGGACATAAACAAGTGAGGTCGTTTCATATTGTTGGGGGATAATTTGTGTGATTATAGAAAAGAGAAAGCTCAGAAAAAAGTAAACATCAATTCAGGAACTAAAAGTGATTAGAAAGTACTTACCACTGTGTCAGAGCAACTAGAATAACAGGTCAAATGAATTAATTCACACTTTGAAAGTTAATTTTTTGTGCCCACTTTAATCTTTGAAGACAGTAAATAGTGTCATTTGGCCAGTAGAACAATTTTTGGTTTTGGTTAGGCTCTGTTGCTTAGTCTTAGTTCATCAGATGCAAAACGTGTGTGTGTTGTAGAGAAGTTGCATTTTAATGTTTACAATTCCATCAGGTTAGGGTTACAAATTTTTTATCACAATATAAGACACAGAACACGATTCAGAATTTGTAAAAGGAAAAAAAAAACCCACAAAAACATACTATTATTCACTAAATACTAGAGTTAAAAACAACACCTTTTTCCAACTTAAACATAACTTGTCTTAAAAATCTGCAGCAAACAAACATTTAGATTACACTACATGTAATAAAAGTCCAGTAATTCTCAACTTATGAGGTTCTCAGGTGCAGATCTAAAAAGAATTTGGTCTAATATGGAGTAATTCTGAACCATAAAGTTTAACCTAAATTAAAGTGAGAAAAGAAGATGAAAGAAAATGAAATCAAAAGTCCGGGGCTGCCTTTGTGACCACCAGCAGATCAGAGTACTTTACTAGAGGTTGTTGAGTTCATTAACATAACATGAGCTTAGCAGAAGCATTGACAACCGGGGCAGACTATTTATGCTGGAGTTGATTGACCAATCACAAGCAGACTTGGGGAAAATGTGCCATTTGATTCCCAATCACAGGCAAGTATTTTTGGGGGATTTTTCTGTCTATGTCTTATAAAGATAATTTTCTTTGGACATTAGAACACACCATTACCTCAATAAATACTAAAAACAACACTAATAAATCACTTCAGCCATTGGGTCTCTATCATGATTGATAATTTCACATTCAATTGTCATTTAATTGACAAAAAAAAAAAATTAAACACTACGAATATCAGGCTATTAGTTGATGTAATTATTTAATGTGTTTTATTTACATTTGTTCTTATTTTATGCGTTTTTGTTGTAACACTACATGGAAATTGATGCTCCATATTTTGCTTCTCTGGAACATATTTTACCGCTGCACACTATTCTCCAATGCTAACGTGTGCTCTTTTTAAAGCGTCCAATCATCTGCTTTTATTTTTGAAAAGTTTCTTGCAAGATCATAATAGTGAGCACCTTTAAGAAGTCTTTTCTGTGGGTAGGTATAAACGGTGTTAATGCGAACAGAGGTAATCATCAGTAAAGGTTTTAATTTATTATGAATTACTTCAAAGCCTTTTTTCTGGCTTTCTAAGTTTAAAACAAAATTATAATTTTCAAAATTAATCCATGTTTTACCCGGCTGTACATCTGTTATAGAGCGCTCGGCTTGGATGGGGGTTTGCTTGAACTGGATGTAGTCGTGTAGCTTCAAGCTCAGCCCAGGGGCGCGCAGGCTTTGTTTCACTGTTAGAAGAGTGTGCTGGATCTAAACGGAAGAGAATCAAGGGTATCAAAGAAACAATAAATAAGCAATGTTTTCAAAGTGGACCGCCACCGTTTCCTGAAATACAACCGAAAGCGTCTGTGTGTGATTTAAGACAATATACCTAAGTATGTGCTTTTCAGAGCGTCTGCGTGGGCGAGTTTGAACCTCTCCGAGCAGATTCTTTAAACAAATGTACTCTCAAGTCTCGGCAGCCGGAAAGGATGATGACTGTAATCAAGCCGTTGCCTTTCCATCAGCGGGGCTCTCAAGCAGCACTGACATTTCCAAAGGTGTGTGCTAGAAGGAATATTAAAACTCCGTGTCACGCCAACTCTTTTAATGGCTTGTCTTTGTGCCTTAAAAGCTGCTTGACATTTTCTGCCAGGGGTCCTGAGAGATTTAGTGCAGCTTTTAAAGTTTTATATTTATTTTTTTTCCCCCTGAAGTTTAATTCATTGTTTTGTATTTTTCTCAGCTCTGTGTTATTTGTTACTTGAATTTTTTTGTTGTTTTTTTTTGTTGGGCAGATGTTGTGAAATGAACTCCTTCTGAGTCGGACAAATGTGTAAAAAAAAATTTTGTACTGAAGATAAGAAAGTGAAAAGAATTGAGAATAGGAAGATTTTTTTTTTCCAATGCTGTTTTCTTCTAATGAGGTATGTGCTAAAATTTAATATGTACAATAGAAATGCCAGCTGTACCTGACCCTGACCAGAATAAATCAGAGGTAGCGGCTCTGTCTCTTGTCAAATTAAAAATCTCATGGTAATTTCAGCTGATAGTACGTCTGATCGCTCTTTGCTCCTCATTAAAGTTTTTCTCTCTTTCCATTTCAGAGTAGCTGTTGTCCTACTCTGTCCTTATTCCTTTTTTCTCGCTCGCTAAGGATCATCCAGGCACCAGAGACATCCTCAGGATCGATTGTCTGATTAATAGTGGAGACAAACACAATTAAAAATTGATTTGTGGCTCATTATTGACCAAATGTAAATAATTAACCAAGGTCTCAGTGTCTGCATGCAGGAGTCTGTTTTTGTGTGCAGCTGTGGGATTCTGAGGCTAAGAAGTTTTTCTTCAGTCACGTTTATTCTACGGGCCATTGTGACAACTGTGGAACCGGCAGAACAAATACACGGATCTGCACACAAAATAATGTGAATCTTTTGTTCAGGGCCACTTCCATTATCCGTCCAAACAGCTGGGCACAATGGAGGTGGCGGGTAACAGGTGGTGTAGAAAAAGTGTGCCACGATTTTGGAGTGGTAAACCAAGAAAAAAAAAAAAAAAAACATGACCAGATGATTTTATGATGATATTTATATAAAAGGAAGGGTGGGAGGCAAAGTGCATTAATGACAGATACTTACAGCCCACTATAAAGAATGCAAATCGCAAGAATGCATGAATACAAAGGCTTATTTAACCTTTATTTACCAATGATTTACCGTCACTGAGGCTAAGAATCTCTTTTTCAATGAATGGTTAAATGGTAATTCAAATCATTTTCACATAGCACAGTTAAGTGCTGTGTACTAAGGGTATTTTTATGTGTTAGATGAAAAGTGACAATGCACCAGTGTCTAAACATAAAAACAGCAGATTGCATTAAAATGAGAAGACGTAAGGTATGTGTATGCAACGAAAGAAGATATACCGATGCACACTAACGTGAGAAGTGAGAAGAAATTCATGAGTGAAACTCAATTAAGATCCCACTGAGAAGTGTTGCAATGGACTGAAAGATACCGAATCCAGCTGCTGTCTAAATTCTGGCATCTGTGTTGGAACCAGTTAGCAGATGGCTGATCGAGTCTTCAGCCACATTTCGGACAACTGGGAAGATGTGTAGGAGGGAAATAGGCGTGCTGTAAACGGACTCAAAGGTAAAAATGACAGAACAGGGATGCGTGTCTGAGAACGGGAAACGGGCGCCGGTAGTTGGAAAAGCCACGGAAAAGAACATCCCTGGAGAGAAGCTGTGCGACTACGTGGAAATGATGTGAGTTTGACAGTTTTGAGTAAACCTGTGTAATGAAAGTCAAGAATAGCCCACACTTCCAGGACTATAAAGCAACCATGGGAATGAATTACTGTTTTTGATTATTTACCAGTGCACATTAAAAACGGCGATATTATTTAGAATGTGCTGTCGGACATTTTGACCAAACAACGGTTCAACAAATACACTAAATATGAGCTTGGTGGGGGTCCCTTTAACCGTGCAACAGCATGATGCAATTTTACTGATGTCTTCCACAGAGTTTTTTTTAATGTTTTTTATGTTGATTAATAATATTAATATGACTGGGTTGCTTAATCACTTTATGTGACACTAGACAACAAGCTTCCTGTAGGGATACTGTGTTCTGGCAGCAACATGGCTTCCTGTCTTGGGTGTATGTGAAGTCTTACTAGGCACCTACATCTCCTGCAGCCAGTGGCGCAAAAAGTGGGTATGCA
>NW_015116953.1:24845-25801 GCF_001443285.1 Poecilia latipinna | reverse complement strand
GTAACTGCTGGGAAGTGTATTATATATTTTCAGTGTTCATTTTGTTATACTGTTTGGACTTACAATAAAATGTAATCTCTTTTGTAATACTCTACATTTTACAAACCTTTTTCCCTTATCTCAGTTGTAACATGTGAAGTATTTGCATGTAATTCGGCCTTCAAGCGAGATATTAAAATGAAACACTTTCAAGTAATACCAGCAAAGAAATCTGAATATGAAGTAATATGCAGTTAGTAAAATAATTCAATAATATACTGAATAAGGCTGGATGATATGACTGAACAGTTTTTTCATAACAGATTTAGTTTTAGTCACCCTCAATATCTTTTCTAAAACAAAATACAGAAAATACTTTCACAAAGTGGCTTTAATTCTGTCATTCCTCTTGTGAGTTGTATAATGGAGTGTTATGGCCAGGTTACAAGTATTTTTAATTATCAGAATGCAGTCATATTAGGATCATAAAGATGCAATTTTACCAGAAGAACATCTTAAAATATGGGAAGTCATTTTATGGAGAAGTCTTGGCTCCCTCTGACGAAACCAGCTCAGTCCAGGTGGTTCCGATACATTCAGTGGTTAAGAGGATCAACTGGCCACCAGGTAAGCATTGATGTCAAAATAACAAACAGAGCTACTGATGTAGGAGTATTTTCCATGTTGAAGAAAAGCTAAGTTTATAATGGGAGAGGGAAAATGATGCGTTTAGGTCAGCCGATGTCTCCATCCAGGAAGCCACTAAAGCCAAACAGAATTCCAGTCCAGCTCCAGCTGCAGTGAGGATGAAAAAGGGAGAAATAACCGAACGTTAACATGACAGGGAATAAACCAAATTGGGTAATTCGCTTTTAATGTGTTCCAGATCCAAAAAGAAAAAGCTCTGATATAAACTTTTTATTACTTCTGCCAGGATGTTGGTGGTAATTTCTGTATTTTTATTACAATGTACCATT
>NW_015116953.1:16439-19759 GCF_001443285.1 Poecilia latipinna | reverse complement strand
GTCTTGTAAAGCTTTGGTTGTATAATATATTCAGTTTCATATAGCTATGATGGATAATCGGTTTGAAAGCTTCAAGACAGCATAAGGAAAGATTCAGAGCAAGAATTAACCGTTCTTTTAGTGTTTTATAACCCTCCACTCAGATACGGGGCGTTTCCCTAGCAGCACGTGAAGGCAGCTTAGTATAAATAGAGCTCATTTCTGCTCAGCAAGGCGTTTGTAGCAAACAATTACATAGCGGAGATGAAGGACAACAGCCTGCCCAGAATCGTGGTGATTCTCCTGTCTGCAGTGGTTTACGTCGCTGTTCTGGTCATTAACGCATTGGCTGGAGCGGGCAGAGGTAAATTCAGCAATCTGTCTCGTCTCGGTGCAAGCTTCTCTTTACGTTCATATACAGTTTACCTTTTAAGTTGTACCATGTGTGCAAGTGGATCCGACATTTTAAAAAAGTGGTTTGTATTTTTCATGTGCACCCTTGCTGTTACAAAACGTATCGAGAGTGGGGGAAGGAAGGGAAAGAATTCTGTTTCTGGCAGCTTCTGCCGCTGATTTCCTGTTTCCCAAAAACCAGTCGTTTCTATCTGTCACTGACCAGACGTCCATGTTCAAACTGTGTAGCGTTTAATACTTTCTAATTCTACAAACGCATTTAATGACCGGAGCCATTATTTCGAAATATTTTTGGTACTTTCAGTGAAATGATTTTAGAAATAGAAATGAGTTAGTTCTTCTCCTCGACTCCACAAGGGTACTATGAGAAAATGGATAGCATTCCATTATCCATTATGAGAGTGTGGCATAAAATCCAGAAATGTGGAAGAAGTTCTTTCTCACTTTACTGTAGTGTGGACAAAATTGATTGAGTATGGAAAAGATAAGCGCGATACCCTAATCTCGCTTATCTTTTCCCCTTCAGTTCCCCCATCATAACTTTGGCAACTAAGAATCAAATGTACTGAGGTGTTTAGAGCCTTAAATTTGCGTGTTTTTATTTATTTGTTTTTGTCTCTAGTCTTTATTTTAAAAAAGACAATTAAAACAAAAGACACAACAGCAGAATAGTGTGGGTTAGTATTTGGTGTGGGTTAGGACTAAGGCCTATAGTCCTTAAGGACTATAGGCCAATTTGAAGTGTGCCATTAAAAGAAGATGTTGTCATTCTTAAGGCATGACTAAGTTTGGCAATTTGCTCAAGATCTTTGGTAAATGTTCTTGCATCTTTTCTTAATCTGTGTGAACCTGGATCCAATAATTCTTCAGACGATCTCAGTCAGCCTATTGACACAGATGGAGCCAAATGTTCAGATACAGAAGGTGAAAAAAATACAAAGAACCAAATGTTATGCTGAGTTTAAAGACTAGGAGGGATCTAAAAAAAAACTGAAAGAAAAGGAGAAATTCTGACAACTGAATCCTGTACTATCTGGAGGCATGCATTTGTTGAATGTTTCCTTAAGATAACTGAAGAGACTGTTGTAAAAAGTAAAGACTTTTTATAAAAAGAAAATTAAGAATAAAGAGTTGTTTAATAGTTTATAAGATCTTGGTATGATCTCATCTGGTAATGTTTGCTGCATTTTCAAATTCGGCTTCTGGAAAAAGGAGCTTCATAAAATGCTAGTTAAAAGTCGAGAATATGCCTGTCTGGTTCAGAGATATGAATTGTAGAAATTCTCATCAGCAATTTGCAATATTCAGTGAGACCATTTTAAATAAGTAAAGACAATTTTTTCTTTAAGATATTATATTATTATGGTATTGCATTTGGATGAAAGTTGCTGATACTGTCAGGTTTGAAACTTGTGTTGATTTTGCTGAAGCTGAATGTTAGAGTTGTCACTTGTGAGGGTAAGTTGTATATATGCTGACTAAACTTTTTTTTTTTTTTTTAGCAAATTCCTTTTAAACATTTAGTGGTGATCTTCCTTTGTCCAGTAGCCAGGTGGAAATGTAAAGAGTGCAGCCAGTGTACAGCAATCAATGCTTTACATTTGAGCTTTGATAACTTCTTCTTCTGCTTCGTTTCTTGAATATTTTATTTAACTATGTTTTGTATTGGGCAAATGATATTCACATTGTGTAATTATCTGTAGAGCTTATAGATGTACATGTTTGCCAATGCAATACTGTCGCCTGCTGATTTTACGTAAAATGAAGAAAGTTATGAAAAACCCTGACCGTTTTCTTTATAAGACTGTCTTTAGTCAGAAGTTTCTTTGAATTCACTGTAATACAGACTGTTGCACATTTTTTTCTGCCCACGGTCATCAGCATCTACAATAACACTTTGAAGGATTTTAAATTGCATTATTATAACATTTCCCTTTGGGCACAAAATATTTTGGAATGTGAATTCGAGAATTCTGCCGCTCAGGGTGGCAACAGCCCTGTTACTTTCATTAAGATTTGTTAATTTTTCAAACTTTCATTCCTGGCTTTCTGGGGAAAGTTTTGCTTTTTTTAAAATATTTAGCTATGCTGAAATCATCAAATCAAATTTAACAACGTTGTCGTTCCAAATAAACAAATGTTAAAAATTATATATCTGTGTTAGAATGCTGTGTCATATACAGAAGTACACTGATGACACTGCCATCATGGGGTGCATCAGAGACGGTGAAGAAGAATACAGGAGGCTGGTGAGGGACTTTGTTGTCTGGTGCCATAGAAACGGCCTACAGCTAAAGACTTCCAAGACGAAGGAACTGGTCATTGACTTCAGGAGGGACAGAGGCAGTCCACCAGTTCTGATAGGAGGGGAGGAGGTAGAAGTTGTGGAAACCTATAAATATTTTGGCCTGAGGCTGGACAACAAGCTGGACTGGACAAGAAACACAGGCAGCTTTATAAGTAAATTCAGACCAAGATGTACTGCCTGAGATGCCTGAGATCCTTTAACATCTTTGGAAGCTGCTGGGGTTGTTTTACCAAGTCTTTTGTTGCCAGCGTCCTGTTATACACTGTGGTATTCTGGGGTGGAAGCATCTCCAAGGCAGACCTTTCCAAGCTGGAGAAGCAAATCTGACAAGCTGACTCAGTGGTTGGCACAAGGCTGGACTCTCTGGCAGCAGTGGCAGAGAGGAGAACATTACAGAAACTTGAGGCTATTATGGACAATGTCAGCCACCCTCTGCCAGGGGCGCTGTCAGGAATCGTGGGCCTCCTGACAAAAAATTTGTTTGGGGCCCTCTGTGCAGCTGCTGTTACAATTTTTTTGAGTCTATTTGACCCATAAAAAGAATCACAATTTTAAAGGCTGACATCTGCCTTGCTTTCTTTGTTTCAATACTGAAAATTAGCACAAAATTTACTGCTCC
>NW_015116953.1:9632-12751 GCF_001443285.1 Poecilia latipinna | reverse complement strand
ATTTAAATATTTTGACTCTAATGGGTCCTAATAAACCAACAGGTAGTTGCTATGCTAGCTGCAGCATGGCACAAATCGAGGGGGAGGAAGGACCACATGAGATTGTGATTGACAGCACTAAAACTCTCCTGCCACTGACTGGATGTTTCTAGCACTGGGAGAAGGCAGAGAAAATAGATGATTTTTCACAGATTACCTCTCATACTATACTGTCTCAACATAATTACAGTTTTAACAAATATGTGGAAAAAAAATATTTTTATAAAAGTTACATACAGCAGCTTTAATTTCACTCAGGAGAGGATGGGTCAGGAGGGACATGTGTTAGAGCTGCTGCTGACTGACTCATCTGTTAAGTGGTAAAAGGTACAGGGACAAGTTAAATATGTTTGTAATTTTTTTCCTTAATTCATTAAATGCTATGGAGGCAAACAGTAGTCTGTAGCTACGTTTTCACAGAGGTTGAAAACTCTGATCACCCTGATGCTTCCTCTTGCTTCTCTATGAAGCAAAATGACTTAAAATGTTTAAGCAGTTTTGAAACTAATGTTTTCTACCCTGAAACATATAAATGCACGATACCTACTTACAGATGAAATATTTTTAAAGTTATGATCAAACTTGGCCGTGAATATAACTGTTGTAACTGGATTGAACCAGATTGAAGTTAAGGGCTTAAATTGGGCCTGTTGGATTTGATATTTCTTCTCGTGATTTGGCACTTTATAAATTAAACTTTGGATGTTAATATTGACTGTCGTTTGTCTTCAGGTCCCTTTCACTTCAGTACAGGTAATGTGTCGGCTCGCTATGATACAGATATCACTCCAGCTGGTTGGACCTTCTCCATCTGGGGAGTTATCTACACATGGCTCACCCTGATGGTCATTTACATCACTTCATATGTTTTCAGAGGGTAGGTAATATTGTAAGAGTTTTACTGAACATTTAAACATAACATAACTGAGCCTCATCTTTCTTTGAATAGGTCTTGGGCTCAGTGTCTGGTACCCTATGCCTTCTATTTCTCCTGGCTGTCCAACATGCTGCTGAACATGACTTGGCTCATGCTGTGGGATAAGGAGTATGTCTTCTGCTTATTACAGCAGCAATGCATAGAGCACACATTCTCAAAATGTTCTAAAACTGATTCATACCTCCAAAATACACTAGTTAGAGCTCATCAAATATTTTTTTCAGAATAACCAACATCGTCAATGTGAAAGTCTGATTCCATTTTGTATTAGCCACTCTCAATAAATCTGTCAAAAGCAGCTTTTAAAATCTGCTTATAAAGGCAGCTGGGGTCTCTATCATAGCTGTACCCAGAACCTACCTACCAGAACTCCTCAGACCTACAGTGTGTGATAGATGTTTTCTATCCTTTAAAAAGATCACTATTCATCCTTAAAAAACAGTTATCAGTCATATCATATATCACTGTTTCCACTGATGTGAAGTGTAAACCATTACTTAATACTGGGGACCTGGTAGTAGGTAGGATTGACATCACAGAACAATACATTTAGGTGTTTATTTCTGTTCACTTTAATGATGCATTACAAAACACACACGACATAGTTTCTAAAAAAAATATATAATGTTACATGATTAAAATCATTGCCATGTTGTAACTATAACATAACCCTAAAGGCCATGTAAGGTTTTAGCTAAAGCAGTAGTTTAGAGGTTGCTAAGTGATAAAAGCTGTTCATTTGCCTCTTGTCTTGCAGGTTAATGCTTGCAGCTTTGGTTGTGTTGATCCTGATGGTCTTTACCAACTACAGTGCCTTGTTCTTCGTTTGCTTTGCTACAGATTACTATGGACTGTGGCTACAGTCATACCATAGTAAGGACCTGGCCTGCCTCAGAATCCTGGTAGGTAGTGAATGCTCCTCTGTATTCAAAGATTTTGAGGTTAGTTGTGTGTGTGATCTGAATTCAGATGTTTTTGTATCTGTTCAGGTCCAGAATGGCTTGGCTGTTTACACCACATGGAGTTCTATTGCCTCTCTGCTCAATTTCTCTGTGGTTCTCCAACTGTGGGGTGTTGACAAGAGCACAGCAGCAACCATCTCTTTGTGCATTCTTTTTGCAGAGTTGTTGGGATGGTAATAGTCTCTCTATTCACTGTTGTTTATAGTGGTTCATCGAGGAAAGGTGAGCCACTGTAATTAGAAAGGTGGGGTTTCATCTTCTTTCCCTGGTGTTAATGTGCACCTTTGGGTACAGCTGGGTAACCAAGTTCAGTCCATCTACGAGTTATGTGTGACTTTCCCAGAAGCTCAATTTACCTTGATCAGTTTCTTAACAGATTCTTTTAGTCCTCAGAATAAAATTTGATTTAAGAAAGCACAGTAAGCTGTGATCATCTTCTACTCATTTCTTTCTGTGCAGGTTTGTTCTGGAAAACTGGGTGGTGGACCGCTGGGTGCGCAACATTCTGACAGTGTATCCTGTGGTTATCGTGGCTCTGGTTGGAATCATCTACAGGCATTTTAACCCGGCTGACCCCACTCCAAACACTGTTTTTATGGGTGAGCTTTGTTTATGTTTTTGTAATAAGCCAAACCATATGACTCTCAAGTAATGAGATAAACTAAGCAGCAGTCTGTAAGTGTGAAATAATTAGTCCTAATCTTTTGAGAAGAGGAGTGGGTTTAATGGTTTTAGAGACAATTCCAAGATTTGGATGGGTAGAGCCTGTGCCTTTGCAGGGTTTCCTGCCAGGCTAAGCGTTAATTGTTTTTATTCCTAGGAAGCTAATAATAATAATAATAATTACAAAAACAAAATCTTTTTTTTTTAAGCCAGATTGCAAGCGTCTCTGTTCTGAGCATTTCCCTTGTGGAGCAGATTTATTCCTAAAAGATGGGTTTATTAAAGTTATCGTTTATAGTTGATGCATTTAAAGCTGGCACACAGTTGGTGCCTCTGTGAGCTCAGAACGCAGTTTGTGTTACTCCAATTTTTCTCAGCTTATGAGAAACAGCAGGGCAACTCCGTCTCCATGCGTCACTGGATGTAGTGAAACACTCTTACTTCACCCATTGTCATTAACCCCCGTTAACAGAAAATAAAATGGCTTCTTCTCATAACCCATCCATCCATCCATCCAT
>NW_015116953.1:0-3771 GCF_001443285.1 Poecilia latipinna | reverse complement strand
ATAAGGTGGCAGCCCAAGGAGAGGTCTCATAACCCCATAAACATTTAAAGAAATGTGTGCTCCCTCCCCCCCCACCTTTTTTTTGTAGGCGCACACCAGTGGGCATTAAATCTTTATGAATGAACCAGTTTAACAAGCTGCTTTTGGTGGTTATTCAGGCTATTGACATGACACATCTTGTAGTCTTGAAACGGCAATGTGCCCAAATGAGGAAGGCACAGTGCTGTTACCTTGAGGAAAAATCTTGGGGGTTTTGAAAACAACTTTTTAAAACTTGTTTATACCTTGATAGCTAAGCCTGAATCATGCCCATTTTATATTGATCATAAAATGCGTATCTTGGATAAAAGTGATACCCTGATGTTGATGTAATTTTAACATTTTTTGTTTTATTTTGTTAGTGGTACAACTGGTGGTAGCCTGCATCCTGTTTGTTTCCCGAGTCTGCTCAGTGATCTGGAGGAACAAGTGGCGGCCTCTACACTCAACCGGTTCAGCCCGACTAATTGTGTCCCCACTTGATGGCCACAAGTTTGGGATCTTTAACTAAGGAAACTTTTTCAAGCAATCTACTTTACCTGTTTACACATGACAATGCCTTTATCGGAGATAAAATGGACTTTTATCTCCGATAAAGACTTATTTCTTTATAAACTTCTCTTCTTTTGCTCCTGTTAAACTGTTTCCGAGTAGAAATGTCTGAAATCTTAATCATTACTATAACTGTAATTACGCTTCCAACATTTTACTACATGTATCACTTTATAATGGTTTTGAAGGCATTTATATAATTATTTTACACGTAAGACCATTTTATGTCTTACACTTCTAATGTTTTCATGTTTGTTTCTTTATGTTCACTATAATGGAATGGAGTTTAACAGTATTCAAGCTTTTTTTTAAAAAACCATACAAAACATGTTTTGTATTTGTTTTAAGGTTGATTTCTATTGTACACCACTTTGTGAAAGGCGCTTTATAAATAAACTTTACCTACTTACTTTTCAGCCCTTTTTGATGTGCCTAGTAAGTCATTTTGTTAACAAGTTTTGCTATAAGGTTGAACATTTAAAGCTAATGCTGCAAGCTTTATTAATAGCCATGAGTTAGGTTGTTAAAAACTTATCACTACTTCTGTTTTAAGACTACACTTCATATATGCAGTCAAACTAAACTTGCTGCAAGCAAGGACCTGGCAATTTCTGAATTTTAGGCATAATCTCTACTATCAGAAATGCTTTCTTACTTGCAAGCACTGCAGTAAAAACAAATTATCCTGACCAATTGGAAATGTGAAGAGTCACCATCTGCAAGAGAATAGATTGTAGAGCTGGTTTCTTACAAGAAGCCTGAAATGATGTGTATAATGTGAGGGGGAGATTAACTACAAGTAAATATGGTTATTTATGGTGTTTCAGATTTAAATAAGATCGTTTAACAACAACAAACTGGATTATTTCTGGCCTGGTCCCAATACTTGCACTTCCAAACTTGTCCAATCCCATTGTGCACATTGAGGTTTGAGTGCATAGCATAGTCATAATAAAGGCCCGGTCCCAGCACTTGCACTGCTCCTCTCAAAACATAAATTTTATATGCAATGTGTAGGTATTTTGTTTTCATCATTGGAGATTTCACTTGTTCAATACTTTGACAAGTTGACTTTACTTAAAATCTTGGAAACTGATTTGCCTTGAAAAATGTAAGTTTAAACGTTTAAACTACTATTCTTACGTTTTGTTTACTTAACGTATGTTCGGTATGCTTAAGACCTTGTTGTATGAACTCGTTAATTTAACTTGGTTAAGTGAAGTTATTTAAACTTAGAAATAGCAAATAAATTAACCTCTTTGCTTCTCAACTATTTCAAGTTAGTCTAACTTACATGAACAGTAATTTACTTAGCAGAATCTAGGAAACTGATTGCCTTAAATGAATTATGTAACCACAACAAAATATTTTAAGTTCATAAGATTCAACATTTTATTTTAACAAAATGATATTACTTAGCATAACATAACAGTCAATAACCCAACAGGAACCTGGATGAAGTCTGCCATGGCAACCGAATCCTGTGGATAAGAAAAGCACAAATTAAAAAAAGAATGAGGTGAAAGTTTTGATTTAACTCTGACAAACGTTATAGCAATACATGCCAGAGACATTGTAGAACTCTGTCATCGTCCTCGAGGAAAACTGAGAGACATTGCAAGATGGCAACATCATTGGTCTACAAGAAGGAAAAACAATGAAAGTAAGCACAAGCATATTCTGAAGAAACTGAATCACATTTTTGTCACAATAAGTGGTCTAAATAATTGTTCACCTTGACTGACTGATTAGAATTTTGATGGTTGTACAGTTAAAGGAGCAACTGCAATTTTCCAATCTTTTTATATTAATGCCACAGTCTGTTGCTCAATCATTTATTTCAACAACTAACTGTATTTTTTCTAGTCTCAATCACCCAAATAGTATCAATACAAATTCCCCGAATTCACCCAACAAATATGACTCAATGTCCCTTTAACATCAAACTGGCTGGTTATTGCAGATGTGAGGAGGAGTCATGTAAATGTGTGCATGTCCAACTGAACAAGATGTTAATTGGAAACTTACAAAATTTTCTTCACCTTAAACAAAATCATTCAGAATGCTCACCCTTCTTTCAATCTGGACAAGGATCTTGGGAAGTGCGTTATCAACAACTCCTTTTCAGACAGGAGATCCCACTTTCCACTCTGGTGAACTCTGCAAAAGCAGTAATAATCAAACCCAGCTCCAGAGGAATTTTGCTGATTTAGGGGGCGCCCAGTAAATGGGCATTATATTTAATATAAATACATAAACAACTTTTAAATTAAATACCTATTTTGTTTATTGATATAAAAAACTAATGATGACATGAATGATGATACTGACATGTAGAAAATGCTAAGCAATTATGCTCAGATTTGCAGAAACATTTGCTCATATGTTACAGAAGTCTAAGAATCTAATGTTTCCAATCACTGAAGTCTTTCTTTATGCAAAGTCAATCTACTCAAGTATTAGTATCAATAGTTAATTCATAGAATATTACTATTGCTAAAAGTGAAAAGTACAGTGCCCCCCAAAAAGTTACTCAACCACTAGCTCGAAGAAAAATAACAAAATAAGTAGCCAGCTCTTAACTAGCTTAACGTGATATATTGTCATTATAAGCTAACATTGTCTGCCCAACAGCATTACTCTACTTTCTCGGTTTGTTTAGAAAAATGCAACTGTGCAAAGATTTTTGCCTTTAAATGGTTTTGTGCCATGATTATGGAGTTAGATTTGTTTCACAATCATTCAATAAAAATAAAATCACGTCAAACAAAAAAAGTAGTATTCAATAAAAAAAAAAGTCATGTCAAACAAAAGTTTTGGATTTTCAAAAAGAAAAAAGTTTCAAACAAAAAATATATTTCAATCAAATTGTAAGAATTTTTTTAAAAATTGAAATCACTATTTTTTTGTGAAAATTAAATGTGAAAATAAATCCCTTTTATTTTTGCATATCAGAATTTTTTGGTTGACAGCCTAAGTTTTTGGTTGAGATTTTAAGTTTTTTTTTTTGATACTCCTGTTTTTTGTTTGAACTCAACGTGTTTTGCTTGACATGAATATCCAGGGCAGGGCTTAAGGAAGAGCAATGTATAACGTGTTCCGATTGGTTAGCGCTGACTAAAGCGCTGTCCCGAACTGCAGGGCTTCGGTGACGGGACACCAGGGGTGAAAGTAAGGGGG
>NW_015116952.1:6292-25802 GCF_001443285.1 Poecilia latipinna | reverse complement strand
AGAGAGAGAAGCTCAGTCATCCGGGAGGGACTCGGAGTAGAGCTGCTGCTCCTCCACGTCGAGCGGAGCCAGTTGAGGCTCCGGCATCTGGTCAAGATGCCTTCTGGACGCCTCCCTGGTGAGGAGTTCATGTCCCACCAAGAGGAGGGAGACCCAGGACACGCTGGAGGGATGATGTCTCTCTCCTGGCCTGGGAACGGCTTGGGGTTCTCCCGGAGGAGCTGGGAGAAGTGGCTACGGAGAGGGAAGTCTGGGCCTCCCTTCTGAAACTGCTGCCCCCACAACCCGACCCTGGATAAGTGGAAGAAGATGGATGGACAGTTTATTAGTCATTTGCATATTACAGTTAACATTTTATCCACTTTTATTTTCCAGATACTGCATTAAATCTTGACCTGTCATGTTTATTTTGTATACATTTCTATGAGATGGAACAAAAAAGAGCAACATGAATTAATCTGCTGTCAGATTAACATAATATTGACTTAATTTATTAGATTAAAGTTGTTTATTTGAGCAAATGACAGATATAACATTTTTTAGTACAGAATGGTTGGGAAATATACATTTTGGGCTAATTATGCTTTAATCGATCTGCTATTGCAGCAGCAGTTTTCTTTATTATGATCGGCTTTAATTCCTCACAATCCTCAATAAAAGATGTTTGCTTGGTGTGAGGAACAGCATATGCAGATTATCCAACATAGCATCAGTGAATCTGTGATCAATCTCTTTGGTCTCCTGGAAAAATCTGCTGAAGCTCCTGATACTCTGAAGTCTGGATGGACTCAGCTGCAACTACTGAGTCGGTTTGATCTGAACAGATGAAATCAGGATAACCTGATGGAGCTGAGCCTGGGTTTACCTCTGATCCTGATTCCTGATTTGGTGAAACAAAGTTAAGTTGGGTTCAAAAGACCTCACATGGGTTTGATAAAAATGTTATTGTGACATACTGCATACACTACTACGTTCTAGAATTTTTTTGAAGTATGACTTATTTGAGTGTCAAGGTCGTCACAGTTTTAATGTAACAGCAGATATCACTAGCGAGCAATGAATGAGGTAATAGGTAATGAACCTTGGCTTGGAAAGCTTCATCTAGCCATCGCTGGCTAAACGTCCACAGAGAGTTCAGATAAGGTGCTCAAGTCCAGACTTCCAGAGCTACTGTCCTGCACCCTTTACATGCATCCTTCCTCCAACAGACCGGGTTCAAATGGCTGAATTCCCTCATCAGCAGCCATTCAGCTCTGAACAGACCTGGTAACTACACTTTCGTTTGATTCAGGTGTGTTGGAGCAGGGAAGCATCTGAAAGTTACAGGGTGGTAGCTCTGGAGGACTTTAGCACCCTGCACCAGAGAAACATGGGGCTAAGGTTTCACTACCTGTAAGGAGGGACTGGCAGCCAGCTGCTGATATACTGCAGCTGATCACTGATGAGCTGAGAACCAGCCCTATGGTGCCCTCTGGTGGATATCCAGATAAAATTAATATCCGATTCTGGGTGACTGAAGATCTTATGGAGACAATCAGAAGGCTAATACAGTTCCACAAAATGGTGGAAGTCCAGAGGGAAGTTGGTCCCCAGGATTGAAGTTAGCAGTGTGGAGGTGTGCAGCGCAGAAAATTGTTCTTTGTATCAGGATGGAGGCGCAGTGGTGCAGCGTTTGACGGTGGACAGGCAGGTGGTTGTTCATATGGTTTGCAGGCAAGTGGTTCTCAGGAGGAGCAGCAGAGGACTAAGAGGCATGGGATGGAGAGAAAGGAGTCAGGAATCTTAGAAGCAAATGGATGAAGAGAAGCCATAGATGAGTGCTAAAAGAAGCTGCAGAGGTAAAACCTCACAAAGAGCTCAGAGAGAACCAGTTCCTGCCTTAAAGTGAGTCAGCTGTCTGTCACCAGGAAAAACCCCTGGTTGATCAGCAGGAAGCCACATCCTGCACAGAGGATGAAGCAAAAGCCCTCCTGCCCTGAAAACCCAACACATTCATCATCACAGTGCCTTGCCCTGTAAACACTCTTTAATCAAGACAGAGCAGCCACTGTGATCTTGAAAAGGCAGTTTTCCCATACTCATATTTTGAATATGGTGAAAAATGTACTTTCCCCATTTGTTCCACGCTGTAGTTTTAAAACTTTAATCATTCAAGTGAATCTCTTGTAAAGCAGTTGCATCTCTGTGACCCTTTGTTGTTGGGTTCACATTAAAATTCAGACCTGACATTTTCAACTTCATCATGATTTTTTTCTTTATATTTATAATGCACTTTAAAAAAACAAAGTGCTGCACAGGTACACTATAGGGCAAAAATAAATAAAAGACTAACAGAAAAGTCAATGAAGTCAGTAAACAAAGGTTGGCCTAATGATGGCGCTCTCTGGGATTATACGAATGTTTTGAAAGATGAGTTTTTAGAAGACAACATCAGACCTTACAGATGATGGAAGATTGTTCCTGAGGAACTGGGAGTGGAGTAGCTCCTGGGAACCATCAAAAGGGTTAGGGTCTACAGAGCTTAGATCAACGCAGGACACATTGCTCTAAAAGTTCAGCAAGATAAAGAGGTGCCAGATCATTGAG
Source organism: Poecilia latipinna (assembly GCF_001443285.1). Classification (NCBI taxonomy): domain Eukaryota; kingdom Metazoa; phylum Chordata; class Actinopteri; order Cyprinodontiformes; family Poeciliidae; genus Poecilia; species Poecilia latipinna. The sequence continues at coordinate 23,216 of NW_015116952.1, read as the reverse complement.
CCTTTTAAAAAGTAAAAATAAAATATTAAAAACAATTCTAAAAGGAACAGCAGCATGTGAATGGAATACAAAATCAGGTTGATGTGTTCATACCGTCTTGTGTCAAAGACAAAAATCCCATTGCAGGATCATCTTAGACTGGTAGCCAATGGCGCTTTGAACAATTATGGACGGGCGGCAGCGCAGAGTTAAAAAGCGACACATGCCTCAAAGCAGCCATCACAGGTTCGAGTCCCGGCCTGTTGACCTTTGCCACATGTCTTCCCACTCTCACAGCCCACTTTCCTGTCTGGTCACAAGTAAATACAGACCACTACAGCCACAGAAAACCTAACAAAAGAGTCATGGGAAGGAGTCTCGAGCGGGTCAGCGAGCGCTCATTCAGTTTCCATATAATCAAGGGCGTAGATCCCATCTCATTATTGGGGGAACCATAAACAGGAAAATTTCTTAAGACCAATTTGGGGGGGGGGGTTCGGCAAAGTTACAGAGAAATATAATGTAAAATGTGGTTTAAAATGTTTTTAAACCACATACCAGGACCAAAAATGGCTAGTAATGCACATCAAACGTGTTTCTCAGTAAGCAACCTATTGAGAAATAAAACTAAAATTTAAATGTTGCTTCTATACGAGTTTTGTTCATTCTGACTGATCTAACTTCTGCTACACCTTTACAACATTTTAAGGTCCTAAATAAAAAAGCTTTAATGAGTAACTGCTCTTAATAAAATTCCTCAAACATTGATTTATTGAAATGGCTCCCAATACAAGTTATGGGCCATTTAAATTATAAGTTGCTTTATTTTTAAGCCTTTTTTAATTATGACATGTCCTGGGTGACTGAGAACAAATAAGTAGATAGATATTAATATCTAGGAAGTATCATAACACTGAAAGCACCAGGGTTTATATAAAAAAATATTCAGATTTTATTTTGTGCTTTTAAAGGCTCTACGTTGAAGACAGTGAGAAATAAAGGCAGTTTTCTGTTTTTTTTCCTGTTTTCAGCTCCCACTCTGAGCTGGTCCACTTGCTCAGCCCCTCCCTCCCGTTTCAAACTCTTCTAATTAACTAGAAGTTTAAGAGTTAAATATGAATGAGATGTTTGACAAAAAAGCTTAAGTCTATGCAGTGTAGCAGTTTTGCTAATGAGGTAGCTCATCAAGATTCAGCCAAAGCCTAAGCTGCAGTCTGATTTTTATGGTTAATGTATTTCTTCTTATTGAGCAGTGAAAGTAAGTAAAAGGTGTCGCATGTCTTTTGCTTTAAGTATTTACTTACTGGAGGGTTTTGATTTGTGCTGCAGAGCCACAGCTAACAGCTAGCAGCTAACAGCTAGCAGCTAATAGCTAGCAGCTAACAGCTAGCTCCTCACTCCAGCGGCTCTAACGGAGCCGGTACCGTTCAGCTCTGCTGTTGCTCCTCCTTCAAGTTGGACTGAACCATTGTTCTAACAATAGTGGGGGGACCTAAATTTTTTTTTTTTTTTCCTGAGATAAATGGCAGATTTATTTCGCTCTTTGTTTCTTTTGCCTTTTCATATTGATGTTATTTAAATGCAAACGTTTCTTCAATGATTTTCTCTTTTGGGGGACAATTCTTGACTTTTCCAAGATGGGGGGGGGGGAGGTCCGGACCCCCCCCTCCCCCGGGATTTATGAACTATACATATAATGATGCAGTTTAATACACATTCATGTTCTATACAGTAAAGAAAAACAGCATAAAAACTTATTTTAATTGCATCAAACAAATTAAAGTTCCATCATCAGCAGCACCATAGATTTTTGTCTAACTTGTATCTTTCCACTTGTCCTTCTAATTAAACCCGGTTGCTTGGAGAGCCTTCAGTAAATCCACTAAGTGCAGTGACTGAATTTATTTGAATTTCCATATTGAAGGGGATTCTGTGATATGGGTTTTAATGCTTTTAGTCTCAAATATGCAATATTACATCATGGAAGACAGCAATTTATTCATCACATGGGAAACTCAAGTATCCTGTAGCATCCATAAAGGGTATGCATACAAATGATTAAGTGATCAAAATCTAAGTGTATGATGACCACAGTGCAAAAAGTGTCCTTGTCAGTGCAGACATACAGGGTAAGTGACTCCATGGGAACAAACACACTGAATCCTGTCATATGGAATAGAAGGGCCATTATTAGCAGCTGTCATGAGGTGGTGGTGAATCCAGATGAAGATTGTGATGAAGATTTAATAAACAGCCCAGACAGTCAAGTTCAGGCGGCATGGCAGAAAACTTAGCAGCAGTTAAATATCGGTAGCAACTGAAAACTAAAGTCGAGAGCTGAGTCAGCACAGGACTTCTCAGTACAACTGTGTGCAACAACGACAACTTACAAAAGACAAGGATCTGACAAGAGACAGAGACAACAGGTGGACTTCAATACACAGGGAGTAATTAGGGGAACTAGACAGCTGGGAAACGATTAGGGAGCAGACAGAACAGGATCACAATAAACACAGAAAACTCAAATCCTAACAGCAGCAAGCTAATAATCCAACATCTGTTACTACAGCAATGCTGCGAGCAGCTGATTTTAGTAATAACAGTAATGTAAGGAAGCTTCATTTTCAGTGGTTTTACCTTCTCCAGCAGTTGTCTGAGTTGTTTGGTTCGAGCGTCTCTGGAGCACACCGTCTGCTGTGGAGCCACCACCGTGCAAACACATCTTCCTTCAGAGTCCTGAGCCGAGCTGTAGACCTGCCATCCCTCCTCGGGGGGCGAAGGACCCGCCTGAACAAAACAACCAGCAGCAGCTGATAATTTCCCTTTTTCCCCTTTTTCATTCAAATTCAGACTGAAACTGAACCAAAATAAATTAGTACTACAAAAATGTATTGGCATTTTCAACAACGCATAAAATCATTAATAAATTAAGGGAGCGTAAGTTGGAAACTGGTACATGAGACTTAACTGTCGAGTTGAATAAACTGAAAACAGCTTTTGTAAATCAGGAGGATGTGACATGTCTGCAGTGGGATTTCTTCCAACAACCCACTGGCAGATGATCTCAGAGGGAAGCCAGAAAAGTTTAGAACGGAAAAGAAGAACCGACAGATTGACAGGGGTGCTGTGGTGGCGCGGGGGTTGGGGAGGCCTTGGTCTTCTGGCACCTGTCACAGGTTTGAGTCCCAGCCTGGTGGACTTTGCCTCGAGTCTTCCCTCTCGCTTTGCCTACTTTCCTGTCCTCGTGCTTTCAAATAAAGGCCATTAGAGCCAAAAAAAAAAAAAGATGGTAACATTGAGATTGGAGCAGCGAAACCAGCAGAAATCCAACAAACTGGAAACAGGTCATCACACGATCAATGCAAAGGTTCAGAGGTAGACAGAACCTCCTGAGCTACCAAGGTATTTTACCAAGAACAGGTCTTTCACCATTGTATTTTTTAATATTATATTACGTATAACACATTTGTTAAAAATAATTCTCTAGTTTGTTTTTTTACAGTCTAAAAAAGAACACAACTTAAACTATAATAAAGGACAAGACAACGACAGATTTTGGACTGAATCCAGGAAAGAGACAAGAAACAATCTAGGGCCGTTGTTCATGTACCTTAGGCAACGTTAACTCAGCAAGACCCAAATCGGCTTTACTGCCCAAATTCAACCCAGATCCAATTTGAACGGCTGATTCGAATCTTTTCGCCCCAATAAAATCCGATCAGTTCCCCTTCCACATGAGGAACTAAACTGTCTGGACGTTCTCAAACGTCTGCAGGATGAACGTCGCATTTTATCCGACATGCATAAAAATTCTGCAGCAGAAGAATCCAGACAGAATCTAAACGTCTGAAAATGATAATGAAGTGATGAAAGCAGTACGAGTCAGTGAACGCATCACATCCCAACCACACCAGTTCTGGTTGGACTCCACATCCAAACAGAACCGGATCAGAAGCTGCAGCCAAAGCTGCGCTAAAAGGTGTAACTGTTAGCTGTTAGCTTTCTATCAGCTTCCTTCGTCTGCTGACCGCGTCGCTCTCAACAACTTTTAAATCCATCCAGAGACGGCGGCCATCTTTACTGCCGTAAACAGAGCAATGCTGGGTGGCGCTGAGGCCACCGGCGTTCTGGAGGACGGCGGCGCTGATCACGCTGCCAATATAACTGAAACTTTATTGTACATGAAAACATGCCAAGTGTGAGTCTTAATAGGTGAGCCTCAGAATATCATCAACATCCACAGAATTATATTTTCATTTGAAATTATTTATTGAACCAGGAAAATGTCCAGAAGTTTCTGGACTCTCTGGGTCTAAAGTGGGAGCCACGTTTAGGTTCGACCCTGTGGGACAAAATGAGAAAAATATCTTCCAAATCCCTCTTCTAGAAATGTGCTGCCCTCTGCTGGCTGGATTGTTTAACTGAGTGAAATGGATCAGAGAACATGTTTGATCAGAAGAATCAATAATCAAACAAAATTATCTCTAACAGAGAGATATCTTAAAGAACCAATGAAATAAAGAAATTTTCTGGATTTCTGACCTAAGTGCCGTTCAGCTTCTGGGTTTTTATTTTTCTTTACTTGCCCTGGCCATCATCATTGGTTCCTCTTATTTCGATCTTTTTTTTTTTTTTACAGATGAAGCAGCTCACAGTTGGCTGGAGAACGGACGGAAGTGTTAGAGAAGTGTTAAAACTCGCACTGTGAGGAGAATTTGTTCCATCTCACTTGGATAAAATTAGAAACTGAAGATTTACTGTTTTGCATTTTGATCCAATAAAATGTAGGTTTTGGTGGCAGATTAATTGATCAGTTAGAGTTTAAATGTTTCAGCTTTTCTTTACAACCTGCTAAATGTTTTTATTTCTTGAGTAATGGAGGAATGCCAGTGTTTCTCAATAATTAGATTTTCTGTTTTTATCTGTTTAATTATTAATAATTGGACCAAAACTTAATTTTATTAACATATTTCTAACTCAGACTGTTTTGGGTTCCTGATTTTCAGGTTCCATTAAATGGGATAATAGCTACAAAAAAATATGCAATATAAAAAAAATGTTGATTTTGTCTGATTATTTGGTCCAATTTTCAGATATTGAAAAATTTTAATATTCTGTGTATTTTCTCTGAGAACTACAAACAAGAACAATTTCATGTTGAGAAAATCTGCGAGATAAAAAAAAAACAGAGAGCAAATCAAACGGCAGAACATGAAGAAAATCATTTGACTTCTGAATTTCTGTTACCAGAGTGAAGCGAGAGCCGATCAGCAGCAGCTGCAGAAAAACATTCAGCAGATTCTCCTCAGACTCCATCACTGCCTCCCAAAAACATCCAGCGCCGACGATCAGCACCGATCCGCCCAGAGATCCGGCTCTACGCTCACCGGTTCACCCAGTACCCTTAGATGATGCAACGGCTAAAAGCAGCCGACAGAAACCAGAACCCCCAGCTCAGAGAGGGGGAGGGGCTAACAGACAAATCTGAGGAAGAGGAAGATGAGGAAGATGAGCTGTTTGGTTCTTTCAGTTTTTTCCTCTTAAATGTGATTTTTTTAACCTTTTCACTGATATTCAGAATTAAAATAATAAAATCCATAAACCAAATAAAGATGGAAAGTTTAGTGATCAACTGGCTTTAACTGATTATCTCCAGATTATTGATTATATAGATCAAATGTGTCCAAAGTGGGTCCTGGAGTTCCAGCATCCTGCATGTTTTATTCTCTCCCTGGTTTTACACACCTGCATCAAATGATGGATCATTAGAGGCCAAGGAGAACATTGACATGCTGAGGAGGTTGTTGCTACCACTAGGGAGAGAACTTCATGCAGGATGCCGGGCCTCCAGGACCCACTTAGGACCCCCCTGATTTAGACCACCAGTGTCAAACTCCAGTCCTGCAGCCTTCAGATGTTTCTCTGCTGAACCACCTGAACAGAATCATCAGCTCATTAAGGCTCTGGAGACCTTGATCCACAGCAGGAGGAGGAAATGAAGTGTTTTCACCTGTGGCTCATCTAAAACCTGCAGGACAGCAGAGGACTGGAGTTTGACTCCCTGATTTAGACAAAACTATCAGGAAGTTAAAATCCTTCATCTGATCCAAACTAGAGATCAGGTTCTGCTGTTCAGCTTCCCTGATAATCCAGATTATAATCTCACACAGAAAACCTCAATAATCAGATCCATCAGAGACCTGACCGGTTCTGATCGGTCCAGAGGTTCCTACCAGAACAGTCTGGTACCACAGTGCTGGTTCTGCTGGTAGAATGAGAGGGACCTTCAGTCCCAGATGGTTCTATTCAGTGCATTTCTATAGCACCGAGTCAGAACTAATGTTGCTTCCAGAATCTTTGCTAACAAAACGATCAACGTCCTGAACTTGTTCAGCACTTTCTCAAGTCCAGAGGAGTCCAAAGCTCTTCACAGGCTCATGGTGTTGAGCTACCGGACGGTCGCCACGGCCACCATGGGGCAGTTCTAAAAACTTATTTTCAATCCAATCATGCAGATATTAAAATTTATCCCAGTTATCAATCACAACATAAAGATTCATTAATTATTCAAAATGGATTTAAAATGTTTTTATCTAAGGAAACGGCAGCCTCACTCCTGACCAGCAGGGGGCGACTCCACTTTAACAGGAAGAAACCAGAACCAGGATCAGGACCGATGGGTGATTTGAGAAAACTGAGCAGATGAACTGATGATTATTTTTGATGTTCATAAAAGTAAAAAGTTAAAATCAGGAGAGGGAGAGTGACGAGGTAATGGCAGCATCATGCCGGTTCAGCTGGAAGAAAAGTTTTAATCCTGGATGTTTTCAGTGATCTGGGACTTTCTAGATTAGGATGACCGCCCACTGGCCCCCCTACCGGCCCTCCTGACACCCACCAGCAGGCCAGGTGGCTGAAGCGCCTTGCCCAAGGACACAATGGAACCAGCAGCACAGCAACTGCAGGCGAACTCCTCCCACCGCCGTTGACTTCCTGTCCACTCCAATCGTTCTCACTTCCAGTTCAGACTTTCTCCCATCCACTCAGATCATCTCTGGTAGATTTTCTACCAGCCAATCAGGGAACAGAAAGAGACGATGCTAATGATGGTACAGTTATTTTGCGGTGCTTTACAATCAGGCAGTGAAGGAAGACATTCACTCCGTGTCTGATCGATTCTTCTGTCTTTACAGTGGAAGATGGTGGCTTACAGCGCAGACACCTTCCAGTTAGCTCCTTAGCATCGAGCTACGGGACTACAAACGTCACAATCTAAAACATCAACATGCCTCCAGGAAGTAATTTGTTCTATGCTTTGCTTCATACAAGCGGTCTGGGCTTCCTGTTGAGAAACAGAGTCTGGTTTCTCTAATGAAGACGGATAATCTCGGCAGCCATCTTGTTAGTCGTTCCTTTCACCCTCAGAGCTGCTTGGCCTGTTTCAGGATTCAGCTTTAAATAGGTCCAAAGTGAATAAACGCAGCAGCCAGTTCATGACAGGTCTCTGATTGGAAATAATATTTTATATTATTTTGCTGCAGAGAAACACTTGAACTGTTTCAAACAAACGTTTTCACTGCAGCTTCTGCTGACTTCAGAACAAACTGAGCTAAAAATCCGGCAGCAGAAGAAGAGGAGCAGAATCGCCTTTAAATAAATCATGTTCCTCTACGGGTTGTCATGGAAACAACATCTCCATCTGCAGCAGGCGCAGCATGGGAGTGTGCGTCAGATGGTTGTCAGCAAGATTCACACACACACTGAGTGTGTTGGACAGAGACCAACATTTCAGCCAGAGAAGAAGAAACAAGCTGTTCCCCAGAAAATGAAACTAAAATTAGTTCATATCAGGTTTTTTATGACCAACTGGTGAAAAACAGCTGAAGGTGCCATTACAAACATTTTATCCTGGAACGGTGAACAGCATGAAAAAGCCTAAGTGAATCTGAAATCAATGTTTTCATCTTTGTCATTAGTTCTGTTTTCTAGAGAATCTGAACTAATTCCTGCTTTAAAGCTCCAGGTGAAAACTAGATGTTTGTGTTTCATAATGCTAGATTCCAGATTTCTGAAAAAAACATTTGAATGTCATTGCATAAAACATTTTTTCTTGTTTTTATTTTCTGGTGTCTCCTGTTGACATGCTTCAATGTAAAACATATTTTGATAACTTCTGACGCCCCCAGACTCTGCTGAGTGATTCTGAAGTCTGCAGATGAAACGCTGTAGGTAGAGTTCACTCAGATACAACATGGCATTGATCCAAAAATGGCTGACTTGATGTTGGGTAGGAACCGAGGCTGCAAGACACTTTTGTAGATTTTGCTAAGATACAGATGTTTAACAAATGATCGTCTTTCAAAGAATGGCTTGGGGCTAAATTTTTAAAAGGGGTGCTGTGAAGGAATTAGGCCACACCCACCAAATATTGGACTGCATTCGGTTGGGGGTGGACGACGATCCATGCTAATGAGTTTGGTGCAGGTCAGCTGAAACATGGTAGTTAGAGCCAAACATATGACAATGGCGTTGATGAGAACAGGCGTTTCAGCGTATCTATGTTTTTTCAGAATGTAACAGTACAACTGAAGTACTCAGAAGACACAGCAGATGGCAGCACAACAAGCTGTCCCCTAACAACCATTGAACAAATTACTGTTTCATATTTCAATAAGTGCCGACCACACCCTCCACTGAAAACCCTTGGCAGTTTAAAGAAAGTGAGACCAATTTGTTATCGTCATCTGACAAAAGATCAACTTGATTAGATCAAGGGAGTCCGAGATGCAGCTATCCAATAAAAAATGGTCACTTCCTGTTCGGAGGGGGCGGGGCTTAGATGACGTCATACTATGATGACATTGGATCGTCAGGGATCCCATCATGATCACTCATGCCAAGTTTGGTGCTAATTGACTTTTTTATGTGAAAGCTATGTTTTGTTTGCTTTGGTGAGTAGTCAAGTTCACCGCTGTGCCACGCTCCCTGAACATGTACGAAAAGCCTTTTTTTTATATAACTTTTAAAGCCCTGCCTGCATCTTGACCAAAAATGAAGCAGATAAATCAAAATCCCTAGGAGGAGTTTTTTGAAATTCAAGGTGTAAACGTGAAAAAATGCCAAAATTTTCCCTTTGACTCAAAATGGCGGCCTCCCCATGCATTTTAGGGGGTACCTCAAAGGGACTTTTTTTCTTGATTTGAGGGGATCTCTCGAGTTTCAGACCTCTACGTCCCATCTCACGCTGTGGAGCAGTTTGGCCACGCCCACTTGTGATTTAACTGAAATATGAACATTTCTGGCCCAGAAAAATTTTGGTTAAAGTATGTATTTAATATGTTAAGGCATTCAGAAATTATAAGACATCATGTGATGAAGGCTTTTGCAGCGCTTTCGTTACACAACATGAGAAAAGCATCAATTATTCAGGCTTGAAGGGTTAAACAGATTTTAAAAATGGATAAATGAAGTAAGCCTCAGGATGACACGGTTTCACCTGAGTTAGTCAGTAGAGCTTTAAACAATGCCGCCATCTGCTGGTTGACGTGGAGTATTACACACAAACAAAACTTTCAGAGAGCAGGGAGTCATTTATTGCTGGACGCTCTGCATTGGTGTCCGTAGAGATACACATGCTGCAGCTGGTATCTCTTGTTCTGGGTTTCCATGGGATGCATGACCCAGCTCCGGTCCACTGCCGTGTTGAAGCCCTGATCGCGATGCATCCCGAAACGCAGGTAGTGTTCTGAGAAGTGGTGAGACATCACTTTGAAACCAGTCTGAAACAGGAAAAAGTGGGTTAAAGCCAACCCACCATCTGTCCTTCTTCTCCCCTAGATCTATAAATTATTTAATTTATAAATTATTTAATTTATAGATCTATAAATTAAATTATTTATATTTAATTTATAAATATAAATCATCTACTGAAATGCTAAACTCGTCTTACCTGCATCTCATGAACTGTTGGTTTCTTGCTGCCGTATGTTTGGTTCCAGGTCCGATATAAGGGATGAGTCTTCCTCACCCTGAGAACCAAACATCATCTTCATCAGGATGAAGGTAGCAAGGAGCATTGACTGACTGACCCCAGCTCTAATCGGCACTGTACCCAAAGTACAAGCTGAGCCAACAGGAGAGCAGTCTGCCCTTAACGTGGGCTCACATTAAGGGCAGACGTGAGCCCACATCTGCCCTTAATGTGCCCTATGTAGTAGTAGTACTAGTAGTACTACTACTAGTACTACTATTACTACTGCCTGTGTGAGAAGCCAGTCTCAGGACAGCAGCAGGTTTGGATCATTTAGGATCGGCTGACTGTTATTAATTATTAATTATTTACCTGAAAGTGTTGAAAAATTCAGGGTTGTTGAATCTCTCCGGCAGATCTGGATCGGTGCGGTAAAAGTCACAAGTCTGATTCTTCTGATCCTCCATGTCTGATTGCAGAGAGTTCAGTTAGCAACAACACAGCTGTGACCATGGAGACAGGCCCCGCCCCCTTCTGCTGGGATTTCCTTATAAGGTGGGAAGAATTTCTGTTCGTATCTTCATTCAGAAATTATACAGCAGATGCTAAAAAATATGGGTCAGAACCACCAGAACCTTCAGAACCAAGATGCTTAAAGGCCATCCACCCCGTTTGAGGGTCATCAGACATGGAGAGAGAGATGATGCTACATTTGAAATATACAAAGACTAATGGAATTAAAATGTCCTTTTTAAAAGAAACTATGAATGTTGTGACTTTATGAACCAAAAATGTTACAATAATTCATCAGTTTTCTCCTCTACATTTGTTTAAAAATCATGGTGACAATAAGAACCAAGCAGCTTTCTATTCCATTCCCACAAAAAATTAAGATATTAATTTCATAAATATGCATGAAATTAATGTTGCGACACCACAAAAGCCCAATCTTTATACCAGTATGTTAATATCTTAAGATTTGAAGTTCCTCCTGTGTATTTGTAGCATTTTGTTTTACTCTCCTCAGTTATTTTGTGACTATTCTTTTTCATTTATTCTTTTTTCTGCTCAGTTTATCATATCAAACTGCTGTCATACTACTTTCTTTGAATTTACTATAAAGATGAGAAATTTTTTTTTCTTCCATAAATCTGCCTCTTAACTCAAAACATCACATGTAAAACTAACAAGGAATAATAGGAGCACAGATCAAACACCGTTAGACAGGAAGTACGTCATTATATTAGGGTTGCCATCCGTCCCTTATAATACGGAATCGTCCCGTATTTTACTGTTAAATGTTGTGTTCCATATTGAACCGATACGGGACGCGATTTGTTCTGAATTTCTATAAATGTTGTTGAAGAAGATTTCAAGTTATAATATTTCTTAAGACATAAACTCTTTGGCTCGATCTCCTTCGATCCCAGGTTCTCCCAGCGGGGCGCGTGTAGCCACACAAAAACAACGAGTGACGTCACAGAATTGCAGTTTAATCCAATAGAAGACAACACATAAATTCATTCATTTACCTGAGACAAAGAGGATAGAAAAAAAGGCAAAGACGCGTCGTTGGAGAGTGCTGATGCAAAAAAGCAAAATAAGGCAGCAATCTGATTTGTTACTCCTGTGTACAAACTTTTGTAGTAAAGGCGTGTTTTTCCCCTTTAATATATTCAAATAAGGTGTACCTCTGCTTCACCAACTGGAAGCTGTCATGGACTTTCTTACAAGTTAGAACCTCCTTATAATTTGCTTCCAAGATCAAAAGCCATTTTGTCCCCTTTGTCTAACAAAAGGAGAGCAGAGCTTCTCCTGAACTCCTGCGGTTTTAAGGTCATCTGGGCAAAGAGAAACAGAGAAAGGTATTTCACAGATAGCTGTGAAATCTGGAATCTCCCCCCCTTTTCTCCCTGCTCAGATTCCTCAGGAAGAAACTTAAATTCTGTAATTAGTTCCAGCAAAGGTTATCTCCACAAACCTAACTTTGTTCTTCTGCATTCAGCACCTCAAAAGATTGAATCCTGGTGTAAACCAGAAGTAATACATAAAATCAACAGAACAGAACAGAACGGGGTAAAATTCCTTTTTCTAACCTATCAAATATAATAATCAATCCTGAGTATAAAAATTAACACAGTCATTTTCCAAAACCCTTTCACCATAAACATGAGCAATTTTCTAATACTAAACAAAATATTTTCACTCACACACTTTTCCATTTGATTCCAATATAGTAACAGATAATACAATTTCAAAATACATTCATCACTGACTAAATTAGTAATTCTAAAACTACAATTAAACTATATTCAGTCAGAGCATGCTATTAATAACTAAGAAAAATGTCTTACAAATTAAATGTCAGTGGTTTTAAACATTCTATGTTGTATTCAGTTTTACACCGTCCCAGATGTTAGTTTTGATCAGTACTTGAGTAGTTTACCAAATACTTTTTACACTTTCTGTTTGTGTTTAAGTATGCTACTCTGATTGGAGTACAGTTTTAGGTAACCTAAGCAACCTCTATGAATGAATGATTGTTCTATGGATCACTTAGACAAAAAGCATCGCCATAGAATAATATCCATCACTGCAGCAGACGTTCCACCACGTGAGAGCAGGGCGTCCCTTATTTTGATTTCTGAAAGGTGGCAACCCTACATTATACTCAAGTTCATGTGATCCGGTTTTCCATTGCATACATTTAAGAATGTATTAAATATAATAACAACAACAACAATTGTTATTATTATTACTCATGATTATAAGCAAAAACAAAAAACAACAACAAATAGACCCTGATGACATCCAAGAGTTTTTTTCTGATTCTAGTCTGTCCATTTGTATGCAGGGTGATTAATGGTTCATCAATCAATAATCCAAATAAATTTGGTAAAATAATCCAAAGCTAAGTTTAGTTTAATAAATGTCCTACTGCAAGGCTGCGGTGATGGTGGAGAAAACCTGACCTAAACAAGGTCATAAATAAACTAATTCACATTCACATTTCAGGTTTATACTGTTATCCAAAAAATTAAACATTCATCAATAAAATAATTGCTATATTTCATAAAGCATTTCTCAGTAATCATTCAAATTAATTTAAAGTTAAAGATCAAATTAAAGTGCACTTTCAAGTTGCATCAAAGTTAAATTGACATTAAAGTCAAATATTATTTAAACAAACAACTAATTGCTTTGCTGCGCAAATTCAAATAAGTGAACCAATTCAAGAATCCTATAAACCAGGGGTCCCCAAAGTGGGTCCTGGAGGCATCCTGCATGTTTTATTCTCTCCCTGGTTTAACGCACCTGGATCAAATGATGGATCATTAGAGGCCTAAGAGGAACATTGACCTGCTGAAAAGGTCGTTACTACCAGGGAGAGAATCAAACGTGCAGGATGCCGGGCCTCCAGGACCCACTTTGGGCCCCCCTGCTGTAGGCCCACGATAAATGAAAAAGTAACCAAAAGTACCCTCTACAAAAATGAAAAGTTTTTTTGTTTCTTTTTTAACACTGAGGGTATTTATTCGGCCACAAGATGAACAACAGAAGAATGACCTTTTAATCTACAAGAGAATTTTTTATATCGCTAAAATAGGGATTTTAAATGGGGGTTCTGCCACCACATTTCTGCAAAAAAAAAAAAAAAAGTACATGAAAAAAACAACTCACCGTCGAGCGGTTGCCAGAAAGAACAAAATATAATTGTTCGGTTTTGTTATTTCGGCCCGGTTCAGAAATATTCTTTAACAATTTTAGAAATGCGCCAAACACAAGCAGCTAGCCGCAGAGATAGCAATGGAGGAAGTTCACCTGGCTGCAGCAAACAGGAAGGGGCGGGACGGACCGCCGTCAGTCTCATATCTTATTTGGAAATGGGACCATTGCACTCATGAAATGAAGGGGGCGCTATTTCCTATATTATCCGCGGCCTTCCGTTTTTATTTTCTTTTTAAATCTGTGATATATCTTCATCTTTAAGAAGGATTTTCACTCTCAGCATCTATTTGAACTTCCCTCTCTTTTATTTACTTCAGCGCAGCTCAGTTTTTAACAAATTTTGTAGCTTTCTCTACTTCTAAATCTGCTTAGCCACATCTTTTCGGGCCTGCTACTGCCTCTAGTGGCGTGGGGGTGGTAATACAACTAATATGATTACATTACTAAATCAGAACACCATTAAGTCTTTATTATTTATTATTTACTATTAATTTTGGCATTACTGGCAAAAGATAAAAGATAAATTATTTTATAAAACATTTTTTTATTTTCTATGTAATGTAGAGCTAATTACATGACAAACAATACTTTTATACATTATAAATAATATCTATATATCTCCATCAATTACAGGAGGAACAAAGGAAATAAGGAGATATGAAAAACATGATCAACTATAATAAAAAGACCATTCGCAGTGAATACGTAAGAAATTTAATCGAGCAAAAGTCAATAACAAACAAATGAATTAGGTACAGAAGAATAACAACCCAGGTTGTTACAACCAGGGTTGTTAAACAGATACAAGCAAAAATTCACATTTTTGTTTTTACAATGCCATGTATATTATTCTGAGAGTCTTTTTGTTGGTAGTCTTATATATAGGAAAAAATAAGATTAAATTATTTAATCTATCAACGTGGAAATTTTCCTTCGACTCAAACGATAAATCATATTCATGAATCACATTATCAACAATTTGTGAAGAGAGCAAAACACTTGGCACGCTGAAGGTAAATGTTATTTAGTTTGGTTAAGAATAATTATTGCACCATCAATAAATGTCTAATAAATGTTCTTATTACCAGAGGAACACAGCAACACCTTCATGAGCTCAGAGGTTCAAACTGATGAATAAAGAGGATGGACGCTCTCTGCTGAAATATTCCTGCCATCTTTCATGTTCTTTCAGCAAACAGTTGAGACAGAGATGGTTTTGGTTTCACCACCATTTACCTGCTGTTATACCTGACATTCACAGTATTATAGATTGTCTGTTAGTCTGCAGCTCATGTGACCAAACCAGCCAAGGAGATGAAAAATTAAAACTTTAGTTAAAATGTTGTTTTAACTTGAGTTGAGTTGAAACTCAAGTTAAAATGTTTAGTTTTAACATTTTAATTCAACAACCTCTACCTAACTAGAAGTTGAACACAACCTCAAGTCGGGTAACCCCCAGGTCTTCTTAAAAGGTAGAGTCTCTGAGAACAGTTCTTAAAGACATAGTCAGTGTTTTCAGCAAAGTTGAGCTGACTGTCCAGGAATGACTCGAGGTATTTAAAATTTGCCACAGTTTCAGCAGGTTGGCCATCGAGTGAAACTGGAATCACTTCCAGTTCTTGTTTATATCATTTAATTAGCTCTACTTCCTGAAGAAAATGAAAAGGTATGTTCTTTTGTGGGGGAATTTATCTTTTACTGTTCCAGTAATGCCAGAATTAATAATAAGTAATAAAGACGTTGTGGTATTCTGATTTAGTAATGTAATTAGATTAATTGTGTTACTGCATAAAAATAAAGATAATAACGAACAAATAATAATTAAACTAGAGTCAATGAATCAAAACCAAAACCCAAAACAACCGAAGATCCTAACAGAAAAAGGAGAGTAGAAGACTCTGCCATACAGCAAACACAAGAGTTCAGCTCAGAGTGGACTTTATTTTGAAAGTTGTACATACAGGAAGTTACAAATGGCGTGCTCATAAGACTAATAAAAAAACAATCGGTTAATAACTTGTCAGTTTGATAATTATTAAATCAAAACATTCACATTTCACACTTAATATATTCAATAATCATTGACTAAGGGGCGGAGCCTATGTGCCCCGCCCCCTCTCCATGGGCGTGGTTAATATTTGTGTTGGTGGGGTTCATATTTACAGAAGAAACTGAATGTTTTGAATTCACACCTGCTGTGACGTCAGCACAGCAATGACATCACAGCATGAAAGCTTGCTTCATTTCCTGTTAAAATCACATCCTGTTTTTTCTGGTTTCTCCTCCAGATTCTTCACAAGCAACACATTTCACACAGTTAATCAGAGGTCAATGAAAATCAGTCCTGAAGGCTGACTGGTCAGTCAGAGGCTTCTGTTCATCGTAAGTTAATCATCTGAACACTGATTGGGTGAAATATCCAAAGAGTAATTCTGTCCAATCAGAAGCTGCCACTTCCTGTTGCAAGATGTCCTGACAGGCTGACAGATGAGCTAAACGAGACGACTGGTCTGTGCAAATCCTGCCAGACAAAGAGACAGACATGTTGGAGTGAGACAGACATGTTGGAGTGAGACAGACATGAGACAGGAAGTGACGAGTTTTCTGACCTTCAGGAAACTCGTCACTTCTCGTGGGATCCAAACTGTAAAACCTTCGTTGTTGTTTCATGAAACCATTTAAGCTTCAGGCTCCATATAAAGGAACTCTGCATTTTAAACCGGGTTTACCTTGACAACAGGAACCGGGCCGTTCCTAGAACCAATGCCGGTTTGGACCAGGACAAAGATCTTCCTGGGAAATTAATCATTTAATATGTTTGCTAGCTCCTCTGACTGAGTTGACCTTTAACCTTTGACCTCCAGCATGAAGAACCGTCGCAGGTCACTCGGTACCTTTGGCGCTGCCGTCCAGAAACACCTTGATGTAGGACGTGGGGACGTATCCCTCCTCCTCCAGGTTCCTGCGGACTCTGGTCCAGCCGTCTCCTTTGTCCTCCTCCACCACAGACAGCAGCTCTCCCTCCACCATCGACAGCGTTCCTTCGTTCTGACCTGCAGGACGAGTCAGAACAAACTAGAACCACCAGATGGAGGGCAGGGCCCATCAAAAGCTTCCTGTATGGTTATCTTAGGGTGAAACTCAATCAAATCATGATGGTGATGATAGTGATGATGATGATGATGATGATGGTAATGATGGTGATGATGATGATGATGGTAATGATGGTGATGATGATGATGATGG
>NW_015116952.1:0-1681 GCF_001443285.1 Poecilia latipinna | reverse complement strand
AGATGATGGTGATGATGGTAATGATGATGAAGATGATGGTGATGATGGTAATGATGATGATGATGATGGTGATGATGGTGATGGTGGTGATGATGATGGTGATGATGGTAATGATGGTGATGATGATAGATGATGATGGTGATTATAGTGATGATGATGATGATGATGATGGTAATGATGATAGATGATGGTGATGATGGTAATGATGATGATGATGATGGTGATGATGGTAATGATGATGATGATGATGGTGGTAATGATGATAGATGATGATGGTGATCATGATGATGATGATGGTGATCATGATGATGATGATGGTGATCATGATGATGATAGCGACTACCCGGTCCAAACTGAGGCGGTACCTTGGAACGGGTACAGAGACTTGCAGGTTCCGATGCTCGGTAGCGGTTCTTCATCATCGAAGTCATCGTCAAACTCGGAGCTGCGCGACTTGAAGGTGATTTCGGCTGCCTGGTCCTCGGTGTAGCTGCCGTCGGGGCTGAAAGGAGAGCACAGTTCAGCCTGGGCCAGTCCAGAACCGAGGCAGAGCGGGTCTGTGGATAATCAGTTCTGATCACCTCTCTCTGCTGGCAGGACTGCGGTTGTTCAGCTGCTTGAGGCTGCTGCTTCCTGGCGTTGTTGCCTGAGAGTTTAACCCACAACCTCCGCTCTGCCTCCTGCCGCTGTGATCAGACAGACCACCGTCCGCCTCCGAGAGCCACACCTGGACCCAGAAACACAGCAGAACCCGGTTAGTACCAGAGTAAATTCAGAGAACCGACGGAATATATTCAGAGTAATCTTGCGGTCCTCTCTATCTGCTCCGCCCACCTGGTTCCTCCTCAGCTCCTCCTCCAGTCTCTGGAGGTTCAGCTTCACTTCCTCCAGTCGAGGCTCCAAACTTCTGGCGTCGCCCATCTGAGGACTTCGTTCATAAACCTCCCTCATCTTCAGCAGAGCATCTCTAAAACACAGAACAGTCCAAACAGTCTAGCAGAACCAGAACCTTCCCCAATACAAGCTGTAGTAGTGATAGCAGTTAAGAAAGTGATAACTAGTCTTAGTTATCTAAGTATGACTAAGTATGACTAGTTATACTAGTTGAGATGCACCATCTAGTCGACTTGCTGCTCTAGCTTTTCATGTTGAGTCGACGGGTCGCAGTTACGTGACAAAATGATGAGGAACTACGTGAGTTTGTCAGCTACACAGCAAATTCAAAAGTGTTTGATTTCCAGTGTAAGTGTTGTATGTTAATTCAACAACATGAGTGTTAGTGAGTGTTCGTTTCCCTAGAGAGGTCCAAAGAGTTAATTAAAAAGCAGTCCAGTCCAGGGTTGATTTCTAAATTAACACCAACAGTAACTCAGTCTGGTGTTAATTTAGAAATCAACACCAGACAGCTCATCCCACAATTGTTTGTGACATCACACCAGCGGAGGAGGGTGAAGGACGCAGCAGGACCCTGGCCTGGACCTAAAGGGACCAAGATGGGAGGCAGACCATGCCTTCAGGGACCCATTTTTTTAATCACATAAAAAAAAAAAATGGAAAAAGCAGAGACCTCACCTGTTGAAAACAGGTTACCATACCCCAGTAGATTATATAGCAGGGTGCCCCATTATTGACTCATGGTTGCTAAAAACTTACCAGACTGACTGATTTTAGTGACATAGTG
>NW_015116951.1:0-25852 GCF_001443285.1 Poecilia latipinna | reverse complement strand
TTTTTTTTTATGTGTGTGTTCTGAAATGCCCAAGTGTATAAATAGTTTTCCACAACAAAGTGAAGTTAATTGCTTCAATCACTGATATTAATTGCAAATTACGCCGAATTGGTTCTCTGTGACCCTCGATTTGGAGTCCCTTGAACTCATATCTCAACGCTTATTTTTTATTTATTTTTTTTTGTCGTGGTAAGCAGTTTTATTTTTAAAGTTGTCACGATTTCTTTCCTCTATACGGACACAATTTTGCTAACTTCAGAAGTATCGATAATGCTTGCTTTAGTCTTGTCTTTCCCATCTCGGTCTCATTGGTGGATATTTTGACATTTTAATGGCTGAGTATTAATCACACTTAATTCTTTCTGTCCGTGTCTCTCAGGGGAACATTTTAAAGAATGGATGCTTTGCGCACCCTATCTTGTGTTGGTAATAAAATCCACACTGTTGAGGAAATGACAGGAGACTTGAGGATTTGAAATATCATGTTTGGATTTAAACACTGCTTCTCAGATCTAATTTCCAGCTTTTTATGTAGGCTGATTATTGAGTCAGTCGTGCCAGTTGGGTCATTTTTTAAGATTGTGTGGGTGTATGTCTGACAGTTTATTTTTAATCTTACAGTCTACTTGGATTTCCAGTGTGAGGTTTGCTGAAGAAACCAGGCAAGTTTAATTTTGATCACCTTAAAGGTTCCCCAGAAGGTCACTGGAGGGCTGAAGCTTTCAAATATGTTTCGCAAGCAAAGCCAGTGCCTCTTAATAAGTCGTGTGAAATCAGGTAATTCTATTACAATGTAGCACTTGGAATACTTCTTACATTATCACTAATCACCTGAAATGAGCAGATGCAAAGCAGATGTGCACTGCTTTCTGGCAAAAAGTCTACACAACAAATGGTCTCAAGGTTTCACATGGAGCCCCTGAAAGCCTTGGTATGATCTACTATCCTTCTGTTTTTCAGTCTGCTTTGTTATTTAAACCAATCTGTTTATACCTTTGCAAGGGGCAAATAAAAAATAAATTAGGAACAGGGGGAGGAAAAAGACGGTACAGTGCAGCCAAAAGAGGATTTTAATTACCGAAACTTGATTATTCATGAAGTTATTATTTATTTATTTATTTTTTCTCCCCCATCAGCTATTTTCTAAACGAGCACTGGCTTAAGGCCACGGTGGAGAGTTTTCCACACCAGAGATGTACGCTGAGTGTAAAGCCACTGCAGGTGGACTCCCCACAACCCCTTGTGCCTGGCTCAGAGCGAGTCTGCAAAGGGTAGTCAGACATATGGTAGCTCATGATCAAAAGTGAGCTCAAATTACTGACTGACTGTAGAGAGTGAGACAAGTATAGTCCATATTTAGATATTTTTGTTTCATCAGAACTTTTCTTAAATTAAAGCTATAAAACTATGTTGGCCAAAGATTACATTTTAATTGAATAGTTATTGATGATAACTTGCAGTGCTTCTATGAAAATAAAAAACCTACATAAAAAGCTGAAAAGGTTCTTTCTTTCTTTCTTTCTTTCTTTCTTTCTTTCTTTCTTTCTTTCTTTCTTTCTTTCTTTCTTTCTTTCATTCTTTCTTTCTTTCTTTCAATATACAATAAAACTTAAATGTATAATTTCAATTTTTTTCCAAAATCCATGCTTTAAAAATGCTGGAGTTGATTTTTTTGTAGTATCAATAATCATAAATCGATAACACGCATATTATGCTACATTTGATTCAGTCGCCACAGAAGCCCAAAAATCACCTCTAATTGGTATTCAACAAAGAGGCTTTTGCTTTGCCGCACAGTTTGTATAATTCTATAAAGCGTAGTTTGTCATGTAGCCAATGTTCTTTTAATATGGTTCTGCACTGTTTCTTGTAATAGCCAGTAATAGCTGGGGTCTATTATACAGACTAACTCTATCGATCTAGAGCTTGGAAAGTTGCTCCAGATTTGATGATTATCTTCTCTCTCTAAGTTGAAGGACTGTGCAGACTGTGTCTCTGTAATTCTTGGCTGACTAGTGTGGCTGGCTGTGTTCCGTCAAGTAGCAAACATTTGGTCAGAGTAGAAACAGATTTCCTAATTTTAAGCGTGTCACCAAAATATTAATATTTTGGTGACACGCTAGCTTAACTACATTCATTGTACTACTTCCTGGTCAGTTGTTTCAGTCTATATGCGTCACTTTGATACATGCATGTCATCCCTTTAGATGTACACCTCCTTAGGTTGCTAAGTCCCTGCCTGTTCACCTCAACTGTTTCGGGGATGTGATATCCACTTCTAACCCCAACCCCACGCCTAAAGTATGCACTCATGTGGACTGCAAATACATCCATTTTATCTCAGTTTTCAACGTCATTATTCGCCAGAGACCGATAGAAATATGTCCGCCACCTAACCTAAAAACTTCCACTTGTTTCTGCATACCGAGCGTCATGACTTTTAGACCGCAATCAATCCAAATTGCAAAACAAACTGGCTCAACTCCATGGTGCTCAGCACAGGGTCCGCTCAAGGTTGCTTGCTTGCCCCATAACTTTTCAACACACAACTGTAAAACTACACATGCAGAAAACCCGATCATTAAATTTACAGACGACACTACGGTGGTAGGACCCATTAATCCGCAATGATTACTCAGTGTACGGAAAGAAAGTTAAACAATTAGAAGGTTAGGGCTAAAACAACTTGGTGTGCAGTGTGGACAAAATAAAGGACACAATCAACCTCCAAAGGTCACCACATATTGAGTGGATCTGAAGGGGTCATTGCGGTGCCCTTATGCTCTGCCCAAGATCTGTTTTGGAGACACTGGAGAAATGATGATTATCAGAGACTTCTCACAACGTCTCTTTAAAACCGCTAACATTAGACAAATAGTATAACAGCAGGAAAGCCAGAACAATCAAATTGCTATTTATTTCGGCCACAACCATGTGTTGTGGCCGAATAATGGAAATAATGTTTTCCATTATTGAATGTGTTTTATATCTTATGATTGTTTTTTTGTTTACATATATTGATATTTTTTACTCAATCTGTTTAATTATTTCTACAATAGTCTAATTTGTTTGTACCATTTCGTGTGAGGTAAAATGAAAAAAATCCAATTTATAAGGAAAGGCTAGATGAGGCTGTAGTAATCAAAGTCATCTGTATGTTTTAGGGAGAGAGAGCGTTCGCCCTCTGCTAGTCTGGAGTTTCTTTTCAGTTTTAAAACTGGCTTTACATCTGAATTTAAGTTTACAAGAATATGCTTTGGTTGGAGTTATCATTCAGATAAAAAAAATTACTTCTTTGAGGTTTATCCGGCCTTCAACATGAGTCCATCACTCAATCTCTAATTAATGAAGGTATGTGTATACGTCTTAGTCTTCTGTCTTTCACAAACTAGCAATTTCTCCTGTTTCACATTCATATTTCTGGAACTGAATACCTCTTCCACTATCCATCATGATTCGGACACTAGAAAACACTTTTAATAACTTGGCCACTTTGATGGCTGTTTAGTTTGACCTTCTTAGAGTTGGCTAGATAAGCTTTATTGACCGAGTTTCTCAGACGTCACTGTGACTTTATAACAAAGTGCACACAGTGTCACCAAACTTCATCCTATGTTAAACTTTCCTTTTCTGTTTAAGTACTGTACATTGCATAGCCGTCTGAAATGGCACTGACACTTAGCATATTTATTATTTCATTTTGTTCTTGTCTTAAGAAATTATGTCTGAAGAAGAGATGTATTTCATCATTGCTATTGAAAAATCAACAATGAACTAGTTTCAACGTTCTGAGGACAAGACTTTTTACAACGTGTCATGTGTCTTGAACTATCTAAGAACCATGAAAGCAGTGTGGCCTCGGCATGAACTGGCAATGTGTGGCTCTTATCTCTTTCAAGCGTGTGTCTCTGACTGTGCTTTGAGTTACTGCTGCCAGGGTTTGAGACCCATTCATCAGGGTTTCATTAAAACCCAAATTGCTTTTTCACTCTAGCTTTCCAACTGTCAGCCTAACAAGTCCCACTTCCTGCCAACTCGATTTCTGGGCTGGGCCTGCTGTAAATAGTCGTTCAATTCCTTGAATTTGCAGTCCTAACCTCCTCTTAGCTGTGGATAAGGTGCTCTAAAAGAGTGCATTAACCACTTGTAAGAAAAAAAAAAAATAAAAAAAAATCAGAGCAAAAAATGGGTGCCTGGCCCTAACCCATGTTACACAGGACTGGGAGGCAATAACAAGAACACAGGGAAGTTAAAATAAACTCTTTAATAGTATTTTTTTTTCTGTTCTGCTTGCATTTTGTGTAAAACATGTTTTTTAGTAGCTTTAAAAGAACCTTACCCTTTATTACACATTCTATATTATGCTATATGAGTTTGTCACTTCTGATAGAGTGTGTGCTTGCACATAATGTACAATGTTTATGTGTGTTGTGGTTACACCTATTGATTTCGCTGCATTCTGCTGTGTCAGGACTGGGTACACTACTTTTGCTATAATGTTACCATGTCATGCTTTTTTTTTTTTTTTTTCCAGGGATCAACTGACTATCTGGGAATTAAATTTCAATGCTCCACGAGTGGTCCCAATGGGTCAGACTAAATTAATCTAAAATCGGACACTGGTGTTGGTTTTACTTTCAATTTCAAGCATCTGGCATCAGACATAACATTTGCAGTGCTGCCAGAGTTTTATAAATGTTATAATTGTTTCTTTGTTGTGATATCAGAGTAGCAGTTGTAAACACACTATAGCAGTGATGCACATGTATAGTATAAGTGGTGTGTGGGAACTGTGGCGCTCATGCTGCAGCATTTTTCGACAGCTACGTAGCTAGTGAACTGTGTGTGCTACTGTCTAAAATATGTAGTAAGAGAAAATGTTTTTTTTACAAAATAATACAGAAAAAGATGCTATAAGTTTGTATTGCTAATTGTAGTGAATCTAGTGATAAAGTATGTGATGTCATTCCAGATCCAAGTCCAAATTTACGAGGTAAATGGAGAGCCCCATTAGTACCCACCAGCACTTTTTTCTGGTTCATAGCCGTTCACTTCAGTAAATGGTTATTAGCTCTTGCAATATTGCCCAATGTACTTTTCTTTTGAGCTTTCATTTTAAACAAAGATCAGTACAGTTTGAAAAAAAACTCATGCTGTTGGCTGTTTGTGCCAGTAAGCTGTATTTCAAACTTATTTCGCTTGCAAATGGTAAATTATCGTTGTCAAAATGTTGATGGCAGTACAGGCACCACTAGTGGTACTTGCACCACAATTTGAGAGCCATCAGTGTAAAATGTACGGGCCGATTGCTACTGTAAGACGGATACTAGTAAAATAAAACTTCAAAATATGTATATTTAATGAATTCTTTTACTTTTTTTAGGGATTCTGACAGTTTTTAATGCTTGAACTGCCTTAAACTGCTTGAGTGCCAGTGGCTGTATTTTTGCAGAACTTACTCATTACATTCACAATGAAATATGACCTTTTCCTCTGGTAAATGTAACACAGACCACAGGGGAGAGTAGAGAAAACAGGATTGGACACGGTACACTAGTGAGAAAGTCATGAGAGGAAAGTCAGAAGAAAGTGAGAACGTAATATGTTTTTGTGACATGGGATTTATCACCAGTTAAAAGACGCACTTGCTCATAATATTTTTACTTTCACCGTCCCAGATGCATGCGCATATCCAGTGCGACAACACACGCCGTTACTCCCACAATCCCTCAACCTTTCCCCACATCCTGAGGGCAGAGGTCAAGTTTAGTCCTGTGTGGGGAAGTGGGCCTGTTTTCCCTCTTGCCTGGCACCCTGCCCACGTCAACAGTCCCTTTCTTTAAAAACCGCTAATGCAGGGTCCGGCGCTGACAGTGCGCTGACAATGAGTTACTATCTGCCAAGCATGGCCTCTGTCTGACTGTCGGTCCCACTGAAAAACAGATCTGTGGCGGGAGCAAAGGTTAATCCAGCAGTGAGGCTCTGCTGGCGACTGCCTCCACAGCCATGTGTGACTGAGAATGGGCTAAGAGGAATTAACACCACTGCCTCGGGGAATGTTGACAGAGGTGTGGATGTGCGAGTGTCTCTGCGTGTGCTCCTCCGAGTGTGCGCTCGCCTTTGTTGGTGATAAGAAGTGAGGAAGGGGCAGATGATGATGTTTGAGGAGGAGGTTTTGTCTTCACAATCCATTATCTTCAGGGAGGAATCGCATGGGATAAAGGTTGCCTCATGCCATTTAAAAGATGTAAGACAAATACCAGCAGACCGTATAAATATTGCAGTTCCACAATGAATGCTGTCTCCCTTTTATCTACCATATCAAATGCTTTGTCAGCCTGTCTTAATCTATTTATTCTTTGTTTTTTTTGTGATTTCTTCTTTTTCAAAATCAGCATCAGTATTTTCCAGTATTTACTCATCTGCCCTGGAGTGAAATTCAATCCTATCTACAATTTAAGAAAGCGATAAAAATGCAGTTGCCTGTGTAAAATGAGGCTTGTGGTTACCAAAAAAGGAAGCCTTTAAACAGATCTGCTCTGCCATCTGTCAGTTTTTAGTCCAACATTTTTCTTTGTTCGCTAAGCCCATGTTACCACATCAGCTCCCTCTGGCTTTTAGAATCACACTAACTGTTAAGAACTTGTTACTTTATGATCCTGCTAGTTTTTGTGAAGGTTATTTACACCTGGCAGGAATACGGTTTCTTGAATGTTCAACCCTGCTTTTACATATGTCGTTTAATTTCAGACATGACAGTGATGATATATCTAGTTCACAAGATAATACCGTACACAATATTGGTACAAAGAATGAGAAAACACACAAAAAGTCACATTCATTCTTGAGCCATATGTCTTCCGTTTAAATGGTGTTGTTGGATCCTTGAAACTGGTGAGATGACTTCACTTTCAGATTTATTTTGCTAAAAAAAAATCAATCTGGGGGCTCTTATAGATCAGGGGCATTTTATTATAAGAAGGTAAATGTAATGTTGGAAATTAAATAAATAAATAAAGGAAAACAGTGACGGAATAATAACATTTCCATACCCAGACCTGACGCAGGAAAACACTGTGAATTCAACACCACTGACTTCAATATTCACATGAAAATGCACCAAAAGAAACACAGAACACTTCAAAATCATGTTTCATAAAAATCCCTAATTTCCTTGCCATTACAAACAAAGCAATTTTTTTTTTCAATACACCTTCACACACGGCAACACCCTAAAAACTACCCATGTTTTGTTTTCACAATTGATGTATTTTTAATTAGTATAGATTAAGTAAACCCAGGTTTGACTGCTCTCTGCAGTATACTTTGGATTGTCTAAATCTAAGATTGAATACCCGACACACATTGCAAATATTCCATTTTGTGTTTTACCAAACGACAATCTCAGTCTGTGTGTTAAAGAATGTCTGTGTCGTGTAAAATATAAGTCAGATTTGATTGCTCTGTTGTAGACTGTAAACTACAAATGGTCAAACGCAGGCCAGACTCAGTAAGATTAATGCTGTCATGAAGCGCCAAAGCGGAAGATAAGCTTAGCACTGCCATGGCTAACTGACAGCCAGCTGCTGCTTTCTCAAAGTGCCTGCAAATTGTTCATAACTTGCCTACCTACCTGTGAGCATCTCCACTTCTACCAAGAACCCAAATTACTGTCACAATCTAAAAGCAGCGGATTCTTCTTCAGTGCTTTTTTTGACTGATTGTTGTTGGTGTACCCCGTTAGCAGTCTTTATTAGACAACACAACAACTATGTTTCTTTCATCCATCAAAATAAGAGTCTTGAGCATAGATGGAGAATTTCCGCAGTAGTTTATTGTACCACATGGTCATATCCATACAGATGCAGCATATGTTAGCGTGTCACAGACTTCGCTTAGATGGGGTTTAAATATTGCATGGTTGTACGCCACAAGATCTCGCTACACCTAAGTAAAGTGAAATTTGTCACAAAAGATGTGTCTGGTTTTAATACTGTAATAATGAGCATTTTTTTTTTGTTTTTTTTGTTTTTCAGTTTTAATACAGATGCTTTTGAGATAGCTATATCCCACAGGGTAAAAGTGCATGGTTGTGATATTTCTAGGGCGTTCTCAGCTAGTATTAAGTAGAAATTGAAGAACAAATATGTAAAAGAATAGAAAGGGATCAACGCATGCTGGTGCTGGTGCATCTCACTCAGTCAGCTATGTCTGGCATCTCCTGAAGTCATTTCACTTTGAAATCCTTCCTCAGTCATCATCGGCCTTTGTTTGTTTAGAACTGTTTATTTTGCATGTAGCTTCAGATTTCTGTATAGCGTACAACACTTGAACACACACCTGCCAAAATATCTGTACTTGGCCCTCTGTGTGAGTCAGAGCCAACTGGTGAGCGTGTATGTTTTCCTTCTCCCAGTGGGTGTGCATTGCTTTATCTTTTTTGCCTGTCGCGTTGACTGATGGCTAAAATGCTAAATGGGGCCTTTGTTTACCTCACCTGTGCCACTGGCAGCCCTCAGTGTGTGCTGGGCTGTGTCAAGGAGAACTAATAACATTTTAACTGCTCTGTCAAACTTCAGTCACATTGACACAAACTCTGCTGTTGGCAAACTATCCTGCCGACGGGCTGTCACCGGACAGATGTAAATGAGAAGTGTGCCGTGGTTACACGTCAAACATTACACTGGGAGATGGTAAGATGCAGTTTCCAATGGCATTCGTAATTCTGTAACATTTTCAACTTTGGCCAAGGATACCTTGACTCACTTTGCACATAGGCCAAAATGTTAGTCTAATCTGGCAAAAAAGAAAAAAAAAAGTTAAAAATGTTTTCCACTTGTCATTATGGCTTGTCACAAGTTTCAAATGAGACTTGTGACTTTTTTTTTCTTGTGGTCCAAAATTTGTAAGTTCAATACTGGCTTTCTTCTGCCACATGTTGGATCTGAGTTTGGGTGCATGAATGTGGGTGGGACTGGGTGAATGTGGCAGTATGTAAAGTGCTTTGAGTGGTCAGCGTGAACAGAAAGACACTGTGTAAATTTGCTTCATTTACACATTCTTTATTTGCAAAAAAAAAAAAAAAAAACACCACATATTTTCTTTGAACTTTAAAAATATGTGTTACTTTGTGTCAGTGTAGCTCATAAATCCATACAATCCAAATTAAATACTTCAAATTTTGTGATCAACATGACATTATGTAGAAAACTTTCACATGATGGGGTGTGGATAGTTTTGCAAGTCCCTGTAAACTCTTGTTAGAGTGAACAAATCTGTGCTTGCGTGTCTAAC
Source organism: Poecilia latipinna (assembly GCF_001443285.1). NCBI lineage: Eukaryota > Metazoa > Chordata > Actinopteri > Cyprinodontiformes > Poeciliidae > Poecilia > Poecilia latipinna. Next base: position 16,558 of record NW_015116951.1, on the reverse strand, counting down.
TCTGCAGATGCCGACATTTGTTTGCACGTGTGTAAATGTGTTAAGTCGTAGGTTTTCCCTTTATGGGGTATGTGTAGGCATAGCAGGGTTAGTGTAACATTGACATCTTGCAGTAAGCGTCCCTACAGGAGTGTGTGATTTATGAGGCTTGCGTGAGCACTTCTCCCATCTTCCTGCATAATGTCCCCATTAGAGACAGCAGACTCTGTGGCTCTGCTCATCATTTAGTCCCAGCGACCAGTAGACCTGGGGAAAGATAATTTTGGAGAGGGACAGACACAGAATTGAGTCAAAAAAAGTAATATAGGGAAAATAAAATGGTGTTCTTTATTTTACTTTTAGTGTTCCAGTCTTTACAAAGTTTATGACCAAGAAAATCTGTCAAAGGGGGGAAAAAATGTAAAAGAAGTAACGGAACATAGCAAGAAAGTACAGGTAACAATAAAATAAAAACAGTTCTATATTCCCAGCTTTATCCCCAGTAACTGCAGTCTCTGCAGCTCTAGCCACCTACCCATCTATCAAATGTAGCAAGTTGCAGTACTCATTTCTCCATCGCCTCTGAGCTTTCTCGCTATTGTTTGTCTGCCCCTGTTCTTTACCTGTATTTGTTTTGGTCTGTCAGCCTCATTATGTGAAGGGAGCTGCCAGGGGACACAGAGTCTAAAAACACCCTTGGGAAAGGGGGAAACCAAAAGAGTTGAGCGTACAAACTCCCTGGTAGTCGTTCTAGCACACATCTACGTTAATAACTTGACACGCGTGGATAACAAACACTTTATAAAATTGCATTCATATTTGCTCAGCACACATTTAAGTCTCAGCAAAAATCCTTTTCTGAAATGGGTACTGGCAAACATTTCCAAAATTCTCTTTTAGGATATTGTAGAGTGGAACATTTTTCTTGTCTGAACCATTGTCTTCTACATACTACAGCCTAAATTACTTTGTTTTTCACTTAGTAGCCTTTCAGTTTTTTTTCTTTTTCATGTTTTCGATCACAGTAATGAAATATTTTTTTGATATTTATTTTGTAATAATTTATGAATACATGTTAATTGGATAAATATGCACCAAAACTGTGTTAAACATTACCAAAAGCATTCTAGCAGTTTGTGCATGTATACAGTGGAATAATTTGTAACTTCAGTTATTTAAATTTGATTTTTTACTGTAAATATTAATGCATTATTTGTCGAGTTAGTCCACACTACCTACTTTAAAACTCCCCTTTCAAGTGGGCAATATTTGCTATTTACTAAAAGCCTGAACCAGTTTCCAGGGAATAATGCTTGATCTACTCATTTGTATGGATGCTGGTTTTTGTTTGTCACTTTTGAAGATTTTCCAACCTGATCATAATCCCCACTGAAAGATGAGAATCACTGTCATTACATGCACAGCTGTTGTCAAATCTTTGCATTTGTGGGTGTAAAAACTCAAGAAAATGGAGATCCTGCTACTGGGCTAAGTTTTTTAATTTTTACACAACACAGAGCCTCTCCGCGCTACCAAATATTTGTGACTTTTTTTTATATCCGTTTATATTTTTCAAATTCAATGTTAGGCACCTATAGTGGTGACTGGAAGAGCAACAGTCACCTCTACTTCTCTAGATCAATATCATTCGGCTTTTAGCATAATAAACTCAGAATCTGCCAAGAACAGATGGACTCAGTCGGATATGTTTTATTTGGTTGGTTATTTATGTATTGAAGCACAGGAACATAAAGTGTATCCATCATCACCTAGGCATGGGCCAGTTACTGGTATCAAGGTAGATCAAGGTCGGTTCTGGTTTTAAAACCACAAAGATTTTCCGCCATGCTGTTCCTACAATTTAACACCTTTTAATGACATGCTGCAAAAAATGCTGCAATAAATAGGCTTTTTTTTTTCATCTTTAAGAAGCACAGTGTTGGGGCTTGGAGCTGAAAACGAGGTCACACTTAGGGAGAGTAGGTTCTTGTTGCAAGTTGTCAAACCAGTGAAATTTACTGTTTGTTGTGGTGACTAGTTTTACGATAAGGTGCCATCAATGGATTCCCTTTCATTTTGTGTTCAAACTTTGAAGAAATATGTCCACAAATAGACATACCACAGGGCCTTGTGTATAAGAACTGCTAATAAATAATTTATACCTGCAAATATTAGTTTTTTTTTTTTATGTGCTTGGCAGCGATATGGTTTAGTGCATTTGTGACTGATCAATGACCTCTGAATTTCCTTGTTGGAATCTTGTAAGGCCCAGTGTATATCCAACATGGACCTCCAAAAATATTAAGTGCCAAAAGAACACACTGTAATGCAACGCTGCCCCTCCCACCGTTGAATGAATGATGGCCACCAGCACCACAAAGTCTTAAAAAAGTACAACTTCAGCTTTTGTCTCTCAAATGTAGAAACTAAAGGAACAGTGCTACTTGCTCTTTTTAAGGTAACGATGTTTTAAAAGCGTAGTTGGAAAGCAGAATCTGTTGAGCACCGGACTGCACACGAGTTTCCTGTGGAGAATAAGTAACCAGTTAATATCAAGTTGGTAAACTTGTTACTCTATAAATTAAACAATATTTTACATTAAAATACAGGCATTGTGTTTTAGCTAAAGTGCTCAGAATCACTTCATTACAAATAAACAGGATAACAATATGCTGTGTGAAATAAGAAGTTGAAAACCAGTACTTAATTTAGTGGGTGCATCCTAATTTTGTTATTGTAATAAAATAAAAAAATAATAATAGATAAAATTAATATATCTAGAGAAGCCAACATATTATATACCTGTAGAAGAAGTGAGAAAAAAAAATATTTGTGAAGTACATTAGGTTATGTTTTTTATTTTAATTGTGTAAGTGCCATAATACCGTGTTGTATTTTCAATACTGTGAAAACATCATTCCAGTTCACGCCTTCTGCCACCAAAGTGAGCCTTAAAGAATTGTCTTTCTTTCAGCCAAAAATTCACAGCACCACTGCACAACTTCACACTTTCTAACCCAGTGAAACAGAACTGCGCAAATAATTAATGATATTGGAGCAGTGCACCCTGTGTGAAACACTTTTGTATTTACATTTGCACTTTTACGTGAGACTGTTTCTGAATGTGCAAAGTGACCACTGTGCAAGTGTTTTCTTCCACTGCTTTGTACATGCAAAGAAAGAGAGCAGCTTTTAAATGGGTTTCTTGGCACTGCAGTTTTAAGAAGGTGCTTCGGTCCTTAAGCTGCAACTGTTGTAGCAAGCGTCACACTTTGACTCCTGGAGCACAGCTCACATCGTAACTGCAAATGGCTTCATCTGGCCGACGTGGAGCAAAGAGTTGCCTGGAAGCTCTTTTCTTTCTTCTGGAAGGAAGAACTTCAACTGAGAGCGTAACCACAGGCTGTCCTACTGCATCAAGAGGCTCAGCCTTTGATCCTCTCATGTCTCCATTACAGTAGCAATCAGCAGACAACTTGAAGGATCCAAAATGACAGGATTTAAGTCGGGAAAAAAAAAAATATTTGAGGTGTTAATGGATGTTGTGATAAAAGATGACAGCGAGTAACGATACAGCGGGAGCTCAAGAAGCCATCATTGGCTGATGTTTGCGTTCACCAATTGTGTAACTGGACAGCTGTGACATTTCAGCTCTGTTGCGGGCCAAAGCTCAAGCACCAAGGCATCCTGGATGCCAGATGATATGAGTTCAGATTTAGCCTTTGCGAGTTTTTGTGTGTGCGCAACACATGCATAAAATAACACTCGGTCTCCCTGTGGCAAAACAGACTGAATCTTGTGTGTTGGAAATGACATTTGCCCTTCCAGATGAGCCAAGTGTTTCGCTGAGTTATGGGTTGTGGCTCTGAGAGTCATTTTACAATAGATTAACTTGAAGAAGAAAGACTTAAAGGGCTAGTTCTGAATTTTTGGGATAAGATCCTGATAAAAGTTTATAGGCTGTAAATAATAATAGTGGAATCTTTTGACATCTTCTTTCCCTTGATGCTACTAATCTTGGACAGATCTTTATTGGGAAATATATTTACCTCAGTCTCCCATGTGGATAAGCACTGGTTTCTTTCTTAATAACTCAGTAATGCATGAGGTGCAAAGGTAAATGCGTTTTTAAACTACAACCCTGTTTTGTTTTATTTTTTCAGAAAATACATGTACTGATCAAATACAGTCTTATTTTATCTATCCAACCAACCAACCAATCAAATAAAAAAACAACAATTATTTTAGTTTTATAGTGGCTATTTTCTATCATTTTATCCATAAACATACCAAACCATAATTTTTGTAAACCATCACACCCCTTGTAAAAATAGTTGGTTAATGAAGTTGTACTGGCATCCACCCCATGAGGTTTTTTTTTTATTCAAATTAAATTGTTTTAAGATGGCAGAGCCCCACTTTGACATCCCTCCCTCTATTTAAGCTATCTCTTTTACGATTAACAATCCATTATAACAACAGGCTGTTGGAGGCGAACATGAGCAGTGGTAGCATCAGATGAAGGAAAACAAATCCGTAAACAAAAACCTGCCTTGTGGAGCTGACAGAATAAACTTCATTTTACTCTCACTACGTAGTCATCCTTAACTGGAGAGAAAAGTGACAAGAGGGCATTTACTGTTTGCTACTATGGGATGAGAGATTTCCTAAAAGGTCTCCCACTTGTACTCCCTACAGCAAAAAGTACCTGTCTCTTCCTCCCTCTTTCTCGTCATTCCTATTTTTACGGACTCCTTTCAGAGAATATCATCGCACTCTGTTCGACTCATCCTGTAAGGTTAAGATCCTCTGCTGAAAGTTTTTCTCTTTTAGCCTCCGGACTGTTTTCCATCTCGTATTCCCTGACAGGCTCAAGCAATGCCCTGGAGGGAAAACAAAAGCCCATCGCCCAAAATATATAGACTTCCACTGGCGTGTGAGCATAAGCGGCGAGAAAGTAGATCACTTTTAATGAAAAGCATTGTGTTTGCTTGGAGGCATTGGTGAAGGTACTGGTTTTTATCTCTATATAAATATCAAAGAAAAGAGGGAAGAGCGAGATGTGGTGTCAACCTGGAGTTTGTTTGCGGTGACCATTTCCAGTGGCTTTACTGTTTGGACAGCACGTATGTCTGTGTGTGTGTGTGTGTGTGTGTGTGTGTGTGTGTGTGTGTGTGTGTGTGTTCATTTTGGAGGTCTGTATATGTTAGAGATACACTAACAAGATCCCCAAAGAGAACCTCGCTTGTTGTTAAAATGGTGTGTTCTCACCATGCATCTTCTCTCATTCATACCGACTTAGCCACTACATTCCCTATTGAGGAGGCTACACAACTTGGGAATAACAAACTAATGCATCGATTACACTGCGTCAGTCACAGGGAGAACACTACCAAATTGAATAACACTTTTCCAATTGCACACCGGAAAACACACACACACACACACACACACACACACACAGTCGGAAAACAATCAGCGATCCATCCCGGTGGCATTCTCTCCCGACAGGGTACAGTAACTGCCTCTTACCGCTGAGATAACCCTCTTGGGGAGAAACAGAAGTATGGCATGTGATTGAGTCACTCACACCTCCATATGACTGTTAAATTGTCTTATATCTGCAGTCAATTCAGGCTCAGTGCTTTACCCAAGCCCCATGGGCCCGGGTGATAATTTGAGTTTTATTGAAATTCTGCTCCAATGGGTTCAAGGTGGCTGAAGGTCGTTCTTTTACCGTCACAAATGAGATGGAGAGGAAGCACTCTGATAAAGCCTCAAGGTTCCAGCTCTCTCTAACTCTTTACTTTGCACTACTCTCTGTTTTCCTTGATGTCAAAAGTGGGGGGATTATTCAGAAGGCACAAGTCAATTTTGTGGTGCATCCAAACATGGTTAACAACACCATTTAATGAGCGTGGATATAGCTATCCAGTTTCTGCCTCTCTCCCTTGAATACAGCCCTGGTTATTATTATTTTGTTTTTTTACTTGTACATCGCCCTGTTCTTGGCGAGAAACTTTGAGAAACAGAGGGAAAAAAAATTAAGCTACTCTTTTGGGGATTAAAGTGCAGACTTTAGGATTTTCTGTTCAAGGCCAGTGGAGTTGTCAGTTTTCTCTCTTATGAAATGCTATGTGATGTTTTAGGTCAGACTTGGACAGGGTACCAGTAGGAGTGATGCTTACAGAAGCCAAACTGTTCTGTTTTGGTTGTCCTGACAACACACGTGATCGCTAGGATGAGCTTGGATGACTTTCTGCCAACCGTTAGTTTCCTTATGTGATAATTGTGCTCTTTCTATTCACTCCCTACTCCATGCAAGGTCATGAATGGGCCCATTTATTATGGCCAGTGGGCAAGAGGATCCACCTTGGAAAGGTTGCCTATTATTCACAGGCCAAGACAGAGACACACATGCATGGCCACAGCTAAAAGCAGTTTAGAGCGGACCGTATATCTAACATGGATGTGTTTTAGAGTGGGATGAAACAAGCAACACACTCACAAAATTAAGACTTTATTTTGAAAAGTCCTGACTGAGATTTAGACTCGGGTGACTTCTTAGAGTGAGGCAACACTGCGAACAACTACTCCACCGTGCCGCATTGGATTTAACCTAAAATTAATATTACAATCACCACCAAATAACAGAGGATTCTTCTAAATGCAAGTACCAGGAGAAGAACTGTGGATTTTCTGACAAATTAAGTGAGCCATTTGTTTCCCTTAGGTTAGATCCACTATGATAAGATAACACTGGAATCTGCTGCATGATGCACTCCCCATAAGACTGTCTCTATATCTGATTCACCATCTTTATTTTAACTACACTCAGCCTCTTTCTTCCCCTCATTCTATCACATGCGTGTCTTGCTACCCTCTGTCTCGTTTCTTTATCTTTTAATTTCTGTCTGTCCTCCATATTGGACCAGCATATTACACGATGGTTATCTCGGTTCAGCCGCATGACAGTAAAGGGCGGACTCTTCTGAATTTTTCTTCTAACTCTATTGCTCTAAAATGCAACTGGGTAAGCTTCACAGACATCGCTATGTGGACTGAATTTTCTGAATTTAAATTATTTTAACGGCATTTGGATATGCACCTTGTCAATGACTACTCGTTCTTAATTAGTCTTAAGGACAGCAGTGCGAGGCTGACTAATATAGTTTTACTAACTCAGCACTTCACTGTCTGTTTCAGAAACAACTATGCATTTACTGTCTGTGGGTAAACCATTAGCTGTAGCTTTAATTGGTAAATGCCAGTCTGATAGTCCCATTGTGAGAATCTTTATGGACCAGTCAATGAGTGCTTAGGCGGCAGACATGATATTATGACAGTCAGTCAGAAATAACTTTTCAAATGAACTAAAGTTTTGTGTGAAACAAATTTTCCCAAAGAAAAGGATAAATTACATGATTATTTTACTATCTTTTTTTTAACATAGTTTATAGTGCAATTAGGTGATAAATTATCAGTTCTTTTTGTTCTTTTTCCAAACCAGGAGAGCATATTCAGAGATTTTTTTTTCTGCACTTTAAGTAGAGATGCTCTGATTACTATCTTCAGCACAATGTTTAAAAATGAAGTTAGTGAAAGCATAGAGCATGAAGCTATAAAAACAAGTTTTTTATTTTTTTTTTATTTTTTTGCTAATACATGTTGAAACATGTCTGCAGTTTACATGCACTGTGAGAAATGGAGAAAGAGATACTTTGAGCAGGTAACACTGAGGCTCGATGCAGTACTGACATGTTGCTCTAATTTAACCTCTTGTCTGTCAAATAATATGTTGGATTTGGAAATGTTCACAGTCGTTTTGAAATGAGAGCCTATATTCTTTGGGGAAAACAGATGGAGTCAGCTTTCATGTCTTTATGCTAGCCACACTAACTAATTCCAAAGGAAACAACCATGACAATTTAAAACATCAACTTTAATCATTTCTGATTTTGTCAAAATGCTATAACTCCAATTTATAGCAACTCTCGTTTGTGATGTCGGGTAACAAACAAAAATTGTGACCTGATACAACTCTTGTTTGTGACTATTAAGGCTATTAAAATACATAACTCAAAGCTGTGCACCTTTAAGTGCTTTTACTTGCATTTACCCTATTCATTGTGTTTCTATTCTATGTATAATTGCATACTTATGTGATGTAGATTTCATAATCTGTAATCACCCATGATGGGAATACAAGGATTTAATCACTTCATTGATACTCTTTTAAGAAATCACTCTGTTGTTATTTTTCCACTCTTTTCACTTTTCTTTTTCTGTGAAAACAGTGTTAAAACTAACTCATTATTGCCCAAATGAGGCTTTAGTGAAAGCTGCATATTTCTGAGTGAGGTGATATTGTTCAACTAAGCTAAAAACAATCTGAATGGGGTAGATGCTTGTCTGTAAAATCCAAGCAGTTCGCATTCAGACATGTAGAAAGATTTATCAAACGATTAAGTGGCCCTCTCTGAAATAGGTGAATTTATTGGATCACATTTTTTCAGTCAAAAATGTTTCTGATTCTTATGAAACTGAAGAAGATGGAAATACAATATATGTCAAAGAGTGAGTGCGCTTGAAGGATTAGGTCAGCCAGAACCTTGTTCAGCCGCCTGTGAACTGCCAAGGACAAGTCTGTCTTACTCCAAATCCTGTTTTGTGAAGTGAGGAGCCTGATAAGGGTTGTAATTACCTTGTTTCAAAACATCAAATTGCCAGGTGTCTTAAAAGCTGACAGGCGGGCTCAGGTAATAACAGCCATAATGAGTCTGGTTCTTTGAGGACAGCGCTGCTTACTTATGGAAATGTTTTTGGCTTTACAAAATTTAGAAAACAGAGAGATCAACACTTTTTTAACCTTTGTCTCTCTAATATCTCATTAAATGAAAAAAAAAAGTTTGACATTCAAAACAGATTAATTAGCTGTACTTTATACACACTTAGATGTTTTTTTTTATATATATAAATTTGTAAATTTTGTGTACCATTTATGTCAGTCACTGCTCAGAGTAACAGTGCTTCCGTATATTGCTCCGTTGTTCCGTAGAAGAAATCACTAAAAATGTTACATTTTAGTTTAATGGTTTAGTTTTATAGGCAGATCCCCAAGTGTAGTTCAGGAGTCTTTACTTGTTGAAAGGAAATATCTATAACAGGTTGAAATTTTACATTCGTAGTACTTTATTGTAATTGTAGTTCTTACTAGGCATGCAACTTATTGGTTAATGAGTTAATCTAAAATTGATTTTTGCTATCATTTGACTAGAGATATCATCACAAAAAAACAGATGAATGAAAGCTAGAAATATGTATTTTGACACCTACATAGAGAAAATATTTCAGTTGCTTTAATAAAAGAAGAGTTAATCATATTTTTTTTCTCATTTGTTTTTAGTCTATATGGGGAAAAAATAAAAATAAAAAATCAGCAGACCAGGCCTCAGACAACTGGGAATTGGTGTCAACCGGAAAAAAACCCACCACTTGTCATTAAGTAGAGAGCTAAAAAATAATCATAAAAGATAAGGCAAAAGCCATGATGAATATAAAGCAGAAGATAAATGAAGACTCAAGAAGAGATGCCCTGGGATAAGGGGGAGAAAAAAAAAGAGTGCTGCAGAGGGGAGATGGATAGATGGGAACGAAGGAAGAAAAAGAAGGTAAAGAGAAAGCGGGTGAGTGGGCGGTGGGGTTATGATGAATTAAAGATGACACTCTCCTGCAGCCTGGTTTCTAAAGATCACTCTGTCTGCTAATGTAATGTTAATGAATGCAAATGATGTGCCTAACCTCTCTCCTCTGACCAAGGCATGGGAAGAGGAGCGAACGAAGGAACAGGAGCACCAGGAAAAGATAGTGAAAGATAGAGGGCTGTATATGAAGTCGTAAAGTTAGAGTACAAAAGTGCTGTCTCTGCAAGTTGCCAATACTTGGAAGACTGAATGACCACTAACATTATATGTATGCATTTTTCTTTTTTTTTGTTGCATTTATTGGCAGTCACTCTTGAACTTTCTCCTTCCATTTTACAACAACTCAATTACAAACTGCTAATCATGGAAAATAGCTTCTGGCTGCAAGGTTGATGCCTACATTTTATGCGACATGGTAGCCCAGATGTGTGAGGCCAAGATAATGTCACCTTGCTGTGATTATAGGATAATTTCATCAGATTCTGCTGATAGCGTATGTATATTAATTGTCCTTACACCGCAATCTCTCTAACATCTGCCTGTGATTTCACTTTCCCCCTGTCTGGCTTTACTTGTCTGTATGCTCTCTTATCTCATGTTTTCCTTTTATGACTCACACTGACCACATCCACTTTCATGCTGGAAATGTTATTTTCACTCAGCAACTGCAAGCCCCGAACTCCATTAATACATCTGTTTGTGCGATCTGTAATTTGCAAGCCAGCTCATTTAAATCCTGTCTGTGTCTCGGCAAAGCAGGACTTGTGTGTCATCACTTTGAGCTAATGTCTCATGGGATGGCAGATTATTTTCTGTCCAATTTTCAAATCAGACACATTGTCATGTGTGTCTTCAGGGAGACATTGAAATAACGCATCTCTTTTGACATATTCCTGTTGAATGTTCTGCTTTTTCTATTTAAAGCAAAAAAAAGCCCTTCAGTGAGACGGATAAAGCAACAAAAGTCTTACGTCCATGTTTGAGGACTTTCTTCTTTATTGAATAAGATAGTGTCTCTATTCACGTTACCACTAAGGAGTTTTAAGCAATGAAAATGTTTATAGTTTTCAAACCTAATCTGAACTGCGTCCAGCTCACAGACCTGACATGATATTCGGTTCACTTTCGCACTTTTCTTTTACCCACTTTTATTGGTTAGCCAAACTAAAGTCACCTCTATCAACACAACAGCTAAAAACCAAGAGCTATTTCTTTCATACTTCACAAAAAAAGTTTTANAGGTAGGTCATATGTTGGATCCTTGTCCTCGAGTTTAAAGCACTCAACTTTATATGCAGGGCTAACATAGCCTTACTTCACCAATCAAAGTCCTATGCTGGATAGCATGACAGGCTTCACTTGACAAATAACAGTCTGGTGCTTTATGACCATGAGTTTTCAAATAAGCTGAACCGATCTTAGACATGGAGGAAATTGTCACGTTCTGTTTCCCAATCAAACCATTTTTAGAGCGGTGTGTGGAGATACTGCCTCAGTCTGTCACGGACTTTTACTTTTATATTCCTCAATTCTCAGAGAGGCCGATTGATTAGTATGGAAGATTGTCATTGGCTAGCCTCACCACAAGTCTTTATCAGCGGCCCCTCGGAACACAACAGGACAACTCAATACTTGCTTCATTTCTTACATCAAAAGAAGAGTCTTGTACATAGAGAAAATAGGTTGTGAAGTTTTGAAATGCACTCCTTAACATATAGGTCTGGCTGGTTGAACAGGTAGTCTTGCTGTGCTCAAAACATTTCCATGCTTTATTCCAAAAATACTCCAGTACGTCAAAGAAAAAAAAAAATGTTTTCATATTCATAAATCCCCTGAGTGGACGGCTGATTAGTTTGGAAGATGCAGCACTTCTCTCTTGTTTGTTTGTCAGCCGCCCCATATTAAGATTCCATGCTCAGCAGGCTACCCTGGGGTTTCATCATTGTTAAGTGCTCATTTCAGTCCTGCTGATTTCTCCTGTGGTATTTCATCTTCGTCTTCCTTTCTTTCTGTCTGTCATCATTTTTGGGGGTTCTGTCTTTTTTTTTTTCTTTGTCCTACCCATTCCCATTCACATCAAGAGATAAACCCTACCTAAATAAAGTTGTCTTTGGGCCTGAGATCTTTCATTTTCTTGCTACAATAACAAAGAGAAGGCCTTTTGCTGCTCATTCACCCTCCAGCATCTGGACACGATTGTCTCATTGAATTACAAAATATACCAGGAACCTTGGGCAGGGCGACGTAGAGGAGGGCGGTTAAAGGATGGATGAATGGAAAAGATGGAAAGGGAATGGAAATCCTTAGAGAATACTCTGGCGTATTGATTAAGGAGCAAGGATGGCTTCGAAAAGGGCTTCAGCACATGTTCTATCGACCAGCAACCATGCAATCATACAGACATGGTCACAAAGGAGGGATTTAAACAGACATGCAGCTATTTTGACTTTTTCCTAATTATTAGGCTTACACGTAGTAGCTTAATAAGATCCATTCCATCTGTTGTTTTTCATCTATAGAAATATTCTTTGGGCTAGTGCTTGTAATATGTAATAATGGAAGTTCCTGTGATGTATCACGCGACTGCTTGCTGACGTGTAATTGCGTGAAGAAAGCTGTTCCCTTATCGATCTGTAACACAGGGCCCCCATCAATGTTTAATGCAGTCTCTCCCTTACTTTCATTTCTCTTCCTCGTTCTCTATATGCCCCCTCTCTCTCTCTCTCTCTCTCTCTCTCTCTTTCTCTCTCTGTCTATCTGTGGAAACAGCCCACCATTTGGTATTGATCTATCACTTGCTTCTAATAAGAAGGAGCAGCGCTCTCTGGGGTTACAGGCCCTGGCTTCACTCTCTGATTGTGACTTCTGAGTTTTGAGTAAAATAATTTGGTGTATTATTTTGAAGACGCCCTTTTGCTAAAGAATCCCTAACATCCGTTGAGTAAACAATATGCCTATGAAGTCGCTATAATACATCTTTTACACCGACACCAACGAGCTGTTGCTTTCCTCTGAATTTATGAGCAGTATTTGCATAGTCAACATTAGGCTTTTAAAGTGGGTAGTTTTCCCACAGTCTGAACTGCTGGTGAACTTGGCTGTGTTTAATATACTAGAGCAGGGGTGGCCAAGTCCAGTCCTCGAGAGCCACCATCCTGCAAGTTTTAGAAGTATCCTTACTCCAACAGACCGGGATCAGCTCTACAGAGGCCTGATAACGAGCCATTCATTTGATTCAGGTGTGTTGAAGCAGGGATGCATCTGAAACTTGCAGGATGGTGGCTCTCGAGGACTGGACTTGGCCACCCTGCTTGCAGATAGAGCTGACACAGCAGTGTATAAACAAAAGAGAAAAAGGCCCCGAAACACTCGGGACTGCAAAAGTTTTGTTTCACCTTTACCGCCAAATTACTTTTAAATTGACAATATGAAAAATTACTTAGTTTAAACTGCAAATTGTTGCTAATTGTTTAATACCTAAAAACGGATTTGTTCTTAGAAATGGAGTTATATTTTGTCTGTTTTACATCTGCTTTCTTATGCTTAAAGAGATACTATTTAGAAGTCTCACTCAGTTAGAATTACTGGCCTACGTTGTGTTATTGTAATCTTTAAACCCACTGCCGAAAGCACGTGGAAATCACAACTTTTAGGAACTACATATTTTGTTGCCGAGCAACCAGAAAAAGAAAAATAATTCTAGGATCCTAATGCTGACGTATGTAGACAAATTTTAAAACCAAAACTTTCCTATTCCTAATTATCGCTGAGTCATAGACTGCCTATGATTTCTGATTCACACTCTTCCTTGATTTTTTATTACCGCAGCATATTGATGAGGAGACATAATAAACATTCCTTGTTTTAGTTACATTTATCCATCCATCTATTGTCGATTCTCCTTTTATTCTTGCAGGGTTGCGGGGGCTGTTGCTTGTCTCCATCAGGCGAGAGGCGGGGTACTCACTGGATTGCCTGTCCCTTGTAGGGCAACACAGAGACACACAGGACAAACATTCATGTTTAGAGAGGACAATTTAGAGAGACCAAGTAATCTGACAGTCATGTTTTTGGACTGTGTGAGGAAGCTGTGAGAACCCACGCATGCAGAGGGAGAACATTCAAACTCCATGCAGAAGGACCTAAGGCCCGGATTCAAACCCAGGATGTTCTTGTTTACCTGTTTGAGATACACTGAGAAATCTGATGACCAAAACTGAATGATTATCAGTTATATTGACTCAGATCGAGATTTGTCTGGTTGGAAACTCAGTACCAGTTCAAAAGGAAAATACCTTTTCAAAGAAAAACATAATTAAAAAAATAATAAAAAATCAATACATGCATACTTTGGCATCATTCAGGCTAAAGAGTGAGACCTTCAGCAGATAAGTGAAGAACAGCAGTATTGCTCTGTTCAACCTGTTGAATGTTCAACCTCTTCCTCTCATGAAACATTCGTATTCAGAAATGCTGATAGCTTCCTGGAAAGCTACATGCTCGAAGTAACGAAGTTAATGAAGGCTGTAACGCTAGTGGTGTGATGTCATCGCTGCTCCTAATATATATATATAAATAATAACAAAGGACACATTACATTATACACATCACGTACATCAAGCACAAAATTGTTGTCTTTGTATTTCTTAGAGCTGCATGTCTTGCTTTTCAAAATAGTTATTCAAAAACATGCGGTATCTAGATTGCATAAAAGGTGAAGAAGAATACAACAAAGAAAAATAATAAAAAAATATATAAGGTTGAAAATAAAAACTAAAATAGTAAATGTTACTCTATTTAAAACAGTAACTATTTATAACATGGATGCACTTTTAAATCACATTGATTTTTTTACTATTCGCATTCACTTGACATAAAAAAAAATGTTGAACAAGACAGATGATTTAAAACTTGCACACAGAAACATTGGACATTTCTCAAATCCTCTATGCCTGTGGACAGGTGTTAGAGATGTGGCACGACTGCTGCTTGAGCCCCACCTTGTTGCTAATCACCACTTAGTACACTCCATTTACTCATGTGCTACTTTGATATTCTGCTAATGGTGGACATTAGATCAGGTGACAGTGCTCATCCTGCCTTCCCATGAGGCCTCTGACCTTTTTTGTCCCCTACCCACAATGTCTTTTACTTCGTCCCCCCTCTCCTCTGTGTTTTAAAAGAAATGGAAAATGGCCTACCAAGTGTCCGTGTGATTAGACTAAAGCTTCTGTGATTTCCCCTGAGAAAGGGCTGGCAGTCCCCACAATGCTCTCTGGCACAGGGAGCTGTTTCATGGTCCTATCTCCCCAGCTGACAACAAGTCTTAAAAACAGGCAGGCTGGAGCTGGCTGACTGTGGAAACTAGACAGAGAAAGGCTGATTTTAAGGAAATTGAAACACTCAGACGAAAAGCCTAGTGTGAACAAGACTGTCCCGGTAGGTGTACACAGAAAATCCCTCAGGTAAAGTCTACGTATGAATTAGTCCGCGTTCTATTCTTGCACACATTAGTATTTGAATGTGTATCTGATATATCTTATCTGTCTGGTTAATGTCTGGGGAAGTGGAGGAAGCTGAATCAAAGCATTTCCTAACATTCACATTAACATGATTTTTTCTTTTCTTTAACAGTGCCTTTTGATCTAGATTTTATTAGCAATATCAGTGATGGATTTCAAATCCCAAATTTTTATGATGCGCTGACCTGACCATGAGGATTTTTCTTTTAGAAACTAAAATTAAACGGTGTTAAAAGTGTTTTATTGCCAGTCTCACTTCCCGTTATTCTAAAAAGTCATGTGAACAATTTAAGATACCTTTTGATAGTCACTGCGTGTATGTTGGCAGCATTATTGTCTTACAGAAAGACGGTTCCAGGTTCAAATCCCAGCCTGGGGTCTTTCTGCATGTTGCTTGAATGCTCTCCCTATGCATGCGTGGGTTCTCTCCAGCTGCTTCGGCTTCCTCCCACAGTCTGAAAGCATGCCACAGCATGGAAGAGCGATGGATAGGTTGATATTTCTTTAAGCAATACCAGTTCTGAAGCAGTCCTATTAAAAAGCTAATACTTAAGAAGATATTTGTAAAGGTCTTTAATGAATAAAATTAAAATAATAATGCAATTTCTGGTAAGGGGTTAGGACACCCACACATTTCCCTACAATCTCACAAATGTGTATATCTTGAATTAAATACATTTATTTATCTGCTAGAAATAAAAACTAAAACATTAGTTTCCCACGTATGGCATCCCCCCCACCCGGAGTCAGAGTGTGAGATTAGAGTTTGATTATCAGATGATACTGAGTCCCTAACCAATACTTCAAAAATACATTTAAAAAATGAATAGCAAAGACACACATCTAGTATGTTCTTTTTTTTTTATGTCATCCATCTTATTTATCATTTAATAGAACACTGAGACTGTGCTAATCAAGTTCTGGGTATCTCTTGGTGCGGCAGTTTGGATAAAAGAATAAAAATATAAAACGTTGGGCAACATGACAAACTATATTTACATTGTATTTAATCCAGAGTGGACTCAGCGGCAGCTTTGTGCATGCGTGATTCCAGTGCAATGTGGAAACGGGATGCACTGGGTATTCTCTGTGCTCTACTGCAGGCTGCTGCATGACGCGCCTGCAAACTGTTTCTGATATGGGAGGGGATCACGGCGACTCTCACTTGCCTGCTGCAACTGCAGTCGGTGCTTGCCCATTTTACGCCAAAATCTCTAATAAACCAGAGTTTATGTTTTGTCACTTGATTTTTTGAAAAAAAAAAAAAAAAAAAAAAAAAAAAAAAAAATGAAAAAAAGGCCCCTTTTCCCCCACTTGAAATTGATTCCAAATTTTCCCCCGTTTTTTTCAAAG
>NW_015116950.1:0-25855 GCF_001443285.1 Poecilia latipinna | reverse complement strand
CGTGTTTGATGTTTGTTGTAAATGGCGTATTCTCACAAAGAACGAGGTAATTAGTCCAAGTTTGTCGTTTATTGGATGTTCAGAAACTACAGAAGCTGTGATGCACCAAGACAAAGGTAATCAAAGGTAAAACAACCCGAACAGGTGATCAACTCTAAACCACTCACACCTTTTTATTCTCCGACGCACAGGATTGCGCAACACCTTGTTGAAACAATAATCACTGAGGTTATTATTGTTGTCGGGTCATTAATTTGAACACATTTTGTTGATACTTTTGTTGTTCTTTAATAAAGTTACGACCGTTTTAAGCGAGTCAGAGGAGGACGTGCTGCTCTCAGCGTCAGTTTGTCACCTGATGCTGAGATCGACGTGTTGCTGCATCGCCGCTCTAGCAAAGCACGAACAGTTCAGAAACAATATGAAATGGGAAAAAAGGTGTTCATGAACTTCCGTTTTTCCAGGTTTTCTGGTAAAACTGAAGTTTAAAAGCAGGAAGAAAAAAACAAACAATTGAACACAGTGTTTTTCTGCGTTTCCTCCTGGAACTGCTTTAATTGCTGATTTTATGCTTCCTCCTTCTGCTCTTGTTCAGACTGAAGATGTTTATGTTTAATCTCATCTTCTGTATGATTGAAAAATATTCCTTAAATTCTGCTTGAAAAACATCTTGAGTGGAAATGAGATCCTAAAACTGGAGCATTTTTAATTCCCGTCTTGTTAAATTTACGTATTTGTTAAGTTTTGATGCTTCCTCATCCTGGTCATTGGCAGGTTGCTGATTTCCCCTCTGTGTCTTTGAGCTGATCGCCTGCAGGAGCAGCAGCATAACTTCGTCTCTGAACAGTTCAGTTCTCTTTCAACTGTCTAGTCAAAGTAAAACAGACAAAATGGGGAAAATTGATGGATGCCTGAAGGCTGTTTTCATCTCCTTCAATTGCTTGTTTACAGTAAGTAAAATTATTTTCTTTGGATTTTATAAGTTTTTTTTTTATTTATGTAGAAAATTTAACTAATGTTCTTTTCAAAGCACTTAAAATATATAATAATTAATGAGGTCAGCAGGTAAAAATGACTAGATATTTAGATTTTTACATCTTAATTTTTCAAAACTACTAAAAGGGAGAGCAAAGTAGAAATAAAAATGGCAAAAATATTCACTTCCTGTTACTTTTATTTGATTAATGGTTACACTTCTCTGATTTTACTTATTTTTCTACTTTCCTTCCCATTTTTCTGATGCCTCAAAGATGCAATCTTCTAAATTAGTTTCGTTTTTTGCATAACTGTTACTATTTATTTAGTTATAAGGGATTTAATTGCTTTTCAAATTGAGTCTAAATTGCAGGAGTCGCTGCATATCTTTGATAGAAATGAATAATTTTTCAAAGCCAACAGTTTTGTCCAGTCGACATTAAACTGTCACTTTAATCTTGACTGTAGTTTAAATATTTGAATTATTTTTCTATTATCAAACATTTTTATGTCCAGTATCTTTTAGTTTTTAGTTCTGCGTCGCTCCCTAGTGTTTTAATGTAGAAATGACAAATATGTGACAAATAGAGAAAACTAATACTTTTAAATGCATTTATTGAAAAATCTGCCATGAAATGATAACTTTGTGTGATGAAATGTGAAATTTAACCCTCACTGTGGCTCCTATCGCATTTCACTGATGCTAATGCTGGTTAAACAGACTATTATCAATAACATGTTTTATTTTCTTTACTGTTGAAATTTCATTTTTTGGAAATATGAAGGAAAATAAAATGTTTTTGTATTTTGTTTGTTTTTATTGAATAAACTTGTGAATTCCTTTTTTTAGTGTTTGGGAGGCATGTTGATCTACGGATTACTGCAGATCAATCTCAGTGACTATGAGGTAAAACACAAAAACTAAACTTTAATGTGCTTTATTTTGGACTAATGTTTCATAGATTCTTTCCTTTGAGGAAATGCCGCCTTGCTCCCGTAGCCTGGAGACGTAAACGGCCTACGATGGGTTAAAATCCTCTCTGTAATGATAATTGCCAATAACTAGATACAGTGGAGAACAGAAAGTTGGGGGAAACAAATAAACTTGGAAAAACTTGAAACAATAATCGGTGAGTCCTGTGTTTTTGCTCTTTGATCAGATGGAAGGGCTTGACGCCCCCAGCGTATTCTGGTTCTGGGTGTTTGCCATTAGCACTGTCCTGATCTCCTTGCTGGGGAGCCACGCTGCACGCACCGAAAATAAATGTGGCCTCAAGTTTGTATGTACATTTCACAAAATTTAATTCTAATTCTAAGTTGATCACTAATTCAATAATTATTGTTTTCTTTGCAGTTTGCGGTTTTGATGGGCATTGGAATGGTGCTCATGGTAATCTGTGGAGTTCTTGTCAGTGTTTCAAAAAATCAGGTAATCTACTACAGAAGTTGTGTAGTGCAGGAAACTGGGCTGAGTTAAGGAAACGGGTCAGCTGGTAGAGCAGGCGCAGCGATCACTGACGTCGACGCACAGCACCGTCTGACTCAGACCTCATTCGCTGCATCCAGTCACTGAAGGACAACCAGCTCACAGACACAGTTGCAATGAAATCAGTCTTTTTATTTCTTTCTGTCAAGTCCTGGAACCATCACTAAAGCTCTCCACACCAAAGCAATGCAAGCTTCTCTGGTATAGACCAATAACCAGATCTCTTCCTGTACGGTGAAGTCTAGTGCAGAGTTTTATGGCTTATTGGTATCTAACCATTTCCTGGAGTTTGTCACAAAATAAAATCAGGCATCAGTTTTCTGCAGCCTGTTTTATCAAATATCTTGTTTGTAGAAATGCTGTTGAGCTTCCCAGCCAGCATGCCTAGGTGGGCCCCATGTGGGGAAAAGGAGGGCAGACTATATGGGTCCCATATGGGTTTGTCCGTGGGTTCCATGATGGCCCCACATGGGTTTGCCCATGTAGGGCCCATGTAGGGCCACAGCCCACATGGGCGCTACATGGGCCCTAAATGGGCAAACCCATGTGGGGCCCATATAGTCTGCCCTCCTTTTCCCCACATGGGGGCCACCTAGGCATGCTGGCAGGGATTTTAGCCTTTTTTAGTCCAGCAAAGTGCTGATGTCATATATGGAAAAACATAAAGGCATAAAATGATACCGTCACTCATTAGAAAATCCCCAATGACAACAAAGTACATTTCCTACTTGTTTCCATCTTGTATGTGTTTTGTCTGGTTCTATCTAATCATGTTCTGCCTTAATGTTTAGGCCATGGAAAACTTTCGAAGTCCTGAAGTTGCCAAGGAGATCTTGAAAGACGATGAGAAAAAAAAAATTCTTATAACCGTGCAAAAACAAGTAAGACTAAAGGGCTCCCCCTGGTGGTGTTTTAAAGGAAGCACAGACAAACCTGTTTAATAAAAAACACATTGTGCATATTAGTGATGGACAAATAATTAGATTAAAATTAAAGCATCTGCAATTCTTTTGTTTCAGAATGTATTCTGCATTGTTGTAATGTATAAAATCCTAATTTTAAAGTCTCGTGTTTCAGCTTCAGTGTTGTGGATGGACTGGAGTCGAGGACTGGGGCTCAGACATCCCTGACTCCTGTCGCTGCACACCTTCATATGGATCAGAATGTAAATCCATTTCACAGGTGAGTTAAAAAGGTTTAATAATTCATCTTCTGTTAAAGAATGCACTAATTATCTGCAAATGTTTGAACATGTTGTTTTCTCACAGGGATACAGAGGACTTTTCTCTGTCCACCCCAAGGTATTCAGTCAAGCAAATGTCACTTAACCATTTTGTTACATCTCCAGGGTGCAACCCGTAACGTACTCTCAACTTTCTGTCTTTCAGTCCTGTGGTGAAGTTGTTGGGGTTTATGTTGAATATGGCATAAATATTATCCTAGGCATCACTTTTGGATTCGCTTTCGTTGCTGTAAGTTCTGCTCATTTTCTCTGTCATCGTCTACAGACAATCATCACTGCACAGCAACACAAATCCTTTAAGACTGAAAGACTTGAGAAGGGAGACAAAAATGTTTTGGTCCTAATTTTCTTCACTTTTATCGTGAAAATTAAAATTGCACCTCTGTCAATAATTACCATTGTAATTTTTTCTTCTCTGGCAGTAAGAGCTCTCCTTATCAGCTGTATTTGCTTTAAACAGGTAGCCTTAAATAAAGCTAACAAATAACTGAACTCCATGCATGTGGATACATGTAGAAATTTTTATTTTGGAGAAATGGTGGATTAAAAACAATCCAACTCCAGTCATGAAGGAAAATTAGGAGCCAAAAAATGGCTTTTAGGCCATTTTAATGTAAAATCCAAGTTCTACACCAGCAGTTACTGTGTTTGAATTGAACATGTGGAGATCAGCGCTCTCGCCCTCACCCCCTCCTGCTAGCTCTTTGCTAAGCTACAGCTGGTTCACCACAACATAGGCTGGCATGAATGCTAAAGCTAGTTAGCATAGCCACCGAAGATATGGGTTTCCTGTAACAGGAAGTTGTTTCTCTGCCATTAGCACATTTAGCAGCGAGTACATGAATCTGATTGACAGCACTAAGACCCTCCTTCTAGCTCTGGATGTTTTTGCACTTCTGCAGACAGCAGTAGTAGCTCAGAGACGAGGTGGAGGAGATCGATCTCTTCACAGAGTATGTCTCATTCTGTCACAACATGGTGATAGTTTCAACAGATAAATACATTTTTGTAAAAGTTACTGCAGTTTTAAGTACAACATGTTTAAACTTATATTCCGTGGTTCAGTATTCAGTTGGTCTACAGATATAAAATGAAAGTAAAAAGATGTGAAACAACAATATGGACCAAACGACTGGACACGTTGGAATTGACTCAGGACACATTTATATCCAATATCGTTGATTTCCCATCTCTAAAACAGAGGAAAACATGGGATGCTAATATGTTTCGTCAAGTAGTGGTGCTTTAGCAGAATAGCAGATTGGCTATCAAACAATGGATGTCAGTTTAGGAGGAGAGGAGGCTGAAACATTCAGAATAAACCCAACAGTTAGACCAGAACCTTCCTTTGTTCTCATGTCTCTTCTTGTTCTTCCAGATGGTGGGATTGATCATCTCCATTAAAATGATCAATCAGATCAATCGTCACGACAGAGCAGGAATAGCAGATATGGCAATGAGGGATTATTGAGATCCACCTCCAAGTCTTGATGGGTTTCATGGAATGATGCTCAAATATCGTTCAGATTCTTTCCTTTTAGTCTTTATTTAGAAAAAATGTTACCAAATAAAATGTTTTGCAAACGTTTCCACACTTTGTGATGCTTCCACCATAAATGTTGTATTTTATTGTGACGGATCCCTTCTCTGACACACCTGAACCAAATGAACATACGGTTACCGGGCCTCTGCAGAGCTGAACGACGGAGTTCACTTTCAGAAATAACAAACATGGAGCCGTTTGGAGTTCAGGGTTTTTGTTTTGGAGTTACAGAGCCACTGGCATTCCTGCTACTTTGCTTTCTGTTACACCCTGTCATGTGGTTGCACATTTTTTCTTAACTGTTATTGAAAATGTGCCATGTTTGTTTTGGAAACCCCTTTGGTAGAAACTCATAAAGTAGTGGATGGTTGTACATTTGAAGAATACGGATGTGTGAAGCTAACAGAGTAGGTCTGGTTGGTAGGTTTTACAGATTTTTCCTGTATTTAAGTTTCTTTTAGAATTCACATCTAAGAGCTGCTTATTTCTGGAAATTGCTCTTATCTGACCTTATCAATTCTTGATCCTTAACATCATAACTGAATCATGACTGTTACCACATGTGCTGAGCCAAAGTAAAGCACTTGCATATAAAGTGAGTCAAACTGAAACCAACCAAGAGTTTTACTGTAAAAGCTGCAGATGGGAATGTGTGTCGGCCTCAGTCTGCTCAAGAATCCCATGACCTTTTTCAACAGTTACACACGGCACATTTTCCATGAACCCCCCACCACACACACACACACACACACACACACACACACACACACACATATATATATATATTGGTTTTGATTTTAGATTTTAAACACAAAGTTTTCAACTTGAACATCCTGATGCTGCTTTCCTTTTAAACTCACCGAATGCCTTTCATGTATCCAACAAACAAAAGCTCCACTTATTGGCTTATTTTTTTCCTTGTACCGCATCAATAAACATGCATTTTGTTGCATATAATTAAAGTTAATTTGAATAACAATGCACCTTTGTTTTTATAGTCCTCTCACCTCTCATCTTCCCTTCCTTCAGATCTCAGACGATCCCGATCCGGTGGTCCCAGGACAACACTCAATCACTGATCTGTTTAAAATAAGCTTTTTCTGATTTTTACCATCTCCTGTTTGTGTTCTGCATGTGGGTCAAGTGGGAAACTTCAAACACGACGCTTAGTCCGTTAAAAATGCTCTACCTAGTTTGCCTTTCATCGCCAAGTGACTGATGACGTTGGTGACGAGTTTTACCCAAAATACACTTGGAGACGGTATTGTGATCCATTTGTAATTTTGCATGTCATAAACTTAAATGTAAGAGTGAAAATAAAGTCAGTCATGCAGCTCAATATTTTACACCCACTACTAGAATATAGTGGTCTAGTAAAGTTTTTAGCAACCATGAGTCAACCCAGACTGAGCATTTATATAACCCTGAAAGGCCTCATCCTGCACCAGACATAACAGAGGCTGAGATTCCTGAAGTCCTCTTCCGCCTCCCATCCGGCCCCAGATGTCCGGCCCGGGGCAACAGGGGCAACAACACACTGAATAATTGTTGGCTTGCTGAATCAGGAATACTCACTGTGTGCCATATGCCCTCTAGTGGCCAACTGCTGCAACTTCCTGCTTACTGACTCCAAATTCCATCAGTTATTTTATATCAAAAATATAAAATTAAAGTCATAACTTCAAGCTTAAAGTGTTTTTTTTTTATCTGAATTTTTAGATTATGACAAAATTCCAACATCAAAGTGAAAAATTCTGAGTCTTTAACGTCGACAAAACCCAGATATAAATATAGTTGCATGGAGTTTTTCTCTCCTTGCTGTAATGTTTGTGTTTAGTTGTTGCTTTATATGTTAAACTCCTTTTGCTGCAGAAAGATGTGCAAGATTTAGAAAAGCAAATATCTGCATTTTCATGTTTGAATGAGAAAATAATGTAAAAATAAAGAAAGAAAAATACAAACTGATTTCTCTCTGCAATTTTATGATGCTATAAGACATCCTGTCCAGGGCTGTGGATGTGTGTGCAGACTTCAGGAAAGGTGGACAAACGGTCATCTGCAGTTACAGGCATCAGGAAACAGAAATCACATCACCAGCTAGAAATTAATTACTTCCTGTTCATGAATCTTTTTTCCAGATGCGGCTGCAGCAGAAAACAAAGGTCAGCAGGAAAAAACTGGAGATTCCTCTTGTGTTTTTGTGTCGAGTAAAAATAAAATCCTAGGAATTCATCAGGACTTTAGCAAACTTTCAGCTACATGTTTGATGTTTTCTAGAACATACTTAGGTTTATTGTGAAATAGTTTTTCACAACCCTTCCTCTCAAATACGACTTGCATCATTTGACTTTCTAACTTAGTTTTCAGGAAATTATTTCTCGCCTGTTTCCTTTTAGAACTTCCTGTTATTTCTGCTCACAATGGTGGGCAGGTGGGAAATTTGGCAGACAAAAAGAAAAAGAACTGATAAGTTCGGATAATATCCAGAAAACACAAAGAGATGTAAAAAAAAAACAGTGAAGGTTATGAAACAGACCTGCTCTGTTGATTTAACCCAATCCTAGTGAAGCTGAAAACAAGAGAATCCAACTTTTAAAAGATTGTGTTAATTGGTCACATCTATTAGAATTATGTTTGTCAAACTTACTTTATTAACATTTGTTTAACATGACAATTTAATAAACTTATGTGGATAAATTTAATTTAATTAATTGTGAGCAGTTAACCCAATATGTTTAAGTTGGATCAGCTGCAAATTAAATTACACCGATGGAGTTTGTTTTTGTTTTGATTGTTTTAAATCATCGTTTTTCTTGTAACTTACAATTTGAAAGGAAAGCCAAAGGCCTCATCCATCCGGAGACAAATACGACACATTTCTGAAATGATAAATAAAAAATGTGTGTCCACTTGACGGGACGAAACACCACAGAAAATACGGCAGGCCAATTATTATAATAATGGATAAATGAACTAATGGAAAAATGCATATTTAACCCTCCTGCTGTCCTCATTTCCTGTATAACCCTGAATGACCCGTCTTCACCAAACCCCCAATATAAGCAGCTTAACTGAATTTTAAACACCAAGTTTCATCTTGCATATTGTCATTCGCCACAAAATGTGTGAATACTTGAGTTTGTTTCCACTTGAATTTTACAGCTTAAATTCTGAATTTACTTTTAGAATTTGTTTGTTAATCACCATCCAGTGTCAGCACTCTGAATTCAAAGTTTTAACCTAATTTCAGAATACTGACTTTAATTCTTCAAAGTAATAATGTAAATGAACAATTCTGACTTTTAGCTTAAAATTTTGACTTTACTCTCAGAATTAAAGTTCACATCTAATCACTTAATATTGTCAAGTTAAAACAGCAAATGGTACACTGGAGTGCATTTGCCATCTCCACCCAACTGGCACACACATCACAGAGAATCAAGCGCACCCATCCCTTTCACTCAGGTCCATCTGAAGTCTATCAGGTAACTTGTCACACCTGAGCTCACAATGATGTCTGCAGACAAAGAGCCTCGGCTTCAAGCTTCCACAAAGACACTCTGGTGGGAACGGGACATTCATCATTTAATCTGCATTCAGAGACCAACTAGCCTTGTGATGCAATGGCTTTTATGTGTTTGTTCATTCACTGTTAACTTAAAAGTAGGTTGTTAACATTACCTGGAAAACTAGTTAATTAGTTTGTAGGTGTTCAACCTGCTCTGTGACTCTCACTACTCATGTGAAGTCATGGTGGTCTTACACTGTCAACTGAAATAATCTAAAGACAAAAAGAAAACATAAATAAAAAATGTCGCTGAGACGAGTGGTTCCTGCATTGCTTTGAGGGAAACAAGCTTTTTCAAGTTTGGCCAGAAGCTGACGGGGTTTAAAGAGACCAAAAACCTGACAAATGTGTTCCTGACTTTAATCCCAAATCAGATTAAACTGAGGGAAAAATTCTGAGATTGAAGTCAGAATTCTTGCTTTAGCTGCAGAATTTAAGTTTTTAAATCCTCATTAATTTCCTAATTCTGACTTTTCAGAGATGTAAAGAAAAGGTTCCCTGATGGTTTTCCTGTAAACCAGACGGTGAATCCTCCAGCGCAGTGAAAACTTTCACCAGGCAGGTTTTACCTGGTCACTCACCCAGATGTGATGTAAATGTCAGTGTTTTGTTATTTAGAGAGTCATAATGTTGTTCAGTTTTACTACACTGGCTGGAGAAAGTTGGATGTTTTCGATGTGAACAGAAATCATCCAGAACTCCCTGTGGTTTTGGCTGCAGATGCTTGCATCTCGATAAACTCTTCCAAGGAACTCTGCTCTCATTTTTCCACTATGCTGCTTTCCCCCCTCCTAACTTTGTCCAGTGGGCCCCTTCTGACCGGAGCCAACCACAGCAGATGCAGTGAAACCCACTGGAGAAAACTGTTCTCAATCTGCCCAACATAAACAATTATTATCCTTCATGTTTTTCTTGTTCTCTTTGCTTCTCATTGAATTTTTTTACCTTTTATGGATTCCTGTTAGATCATTTCCCGCCTGCGTTGCACAACCTGCAGCCGGAGCTGCACTCGACCTCTCTCTCCTGTCAGATAAAAATGCACATGCTTTCCAATGAACGACCCGGGATGTGATGTCATTTTGTGCTTCCCACCCATATATTTGTTAGCAGAACCTTCCAGAACCTTCCAGAACCCTGACCTGCAGCATCCAGAGCAAAGATGGGGAAAGCAAACTCCTGCCTCAAATTAGCTTTTATCCTCCTCAATGTGGTTTTTGTGGTGAGTGCAAGGATTTCTGATTTCTGATTCTTTGGCAGCTTTGATTAATTCTTGCTTTATAAATATGCAAACCAAGAAGTTACTTTGCCAGCATATTAGTTTAGTTGCAGGAGAAAATGTTTTAGGATCTTCATTAGTTTCCACCAACACAAGATTGGTGAGATATCACATTTTACAAATTACACACATGAAACTTTATTTGAAAATAAAAAAGAAGAAAATGTTCTTTTTAAATCTCAGTGTTTTGGTCATTTATTCCATTCCTGAATTGTTCTGAATGCAACACATTGCATTTTTACAATGTAGCAGTTATTATGTATTCAATCAGAATAAAAAACTTTTCATCAAATGTCTCAGCTCTCTTTTTGCAATGAGGTGAAAAAAGCAGGTGAATGCAGATTTTGCATTTTTCTGCCATTTTTGTCCAGTTGATCCAACTAAAAAATATCTTACAAGTAATAAATTAAATTTATCCAAATAAATACGCTGAGTTTTTTAAGTTGTCATGTTAAACAAATATAAATAAAGTAAGTTTGACTAAATGTAACCAATTGTACGAAACAAATTAACTCCATTTGTTGGAGCACCATTCTTTTTTTCAGTGGGGTTATGGTTCACATTTCTCTTTATTCTGTTGGTAAATTAAAGATAAATAAATTTTCTAATGAGATAAATGTTACATTATATTCATGTGTTTTATGCTGATTTTTAAATTCGGTTTGCCTGCATTTAATTTTTGATTTTTATATTTTGGTACCTCTTTTACTAGATCTTTTAACTCGTATTTTATTTCTTGTATTTTTTTTTTAATTTTCAAAAAATGCCCTTCTGATTTTGAACTAATCTAAAAAATATTTTTTTTTCTGAAACAAATCTTAAGAAATATTACTCCCTGCCTTTGTTCTTCTATTATGTTTCAAATTGTTTTGTTTTCTAATAACTTTTGATTTTTGTCCGTTTTATTTTTAATGTAAATGGAAGCAGAACTTTTCTCAACTCTTTGTCTCCCTCTAGTGTCTTTTTGTTGCAATGACATCTTCCACGATGCATCCGTGTAAACTCCCTTTAAAAAATGTTTGCAATCCACTTTAAAAGTCTTATTTTGCTCTCAAACCCTAATTTAACAATTCAGATTAGGCTTTATTGTCTGCATTTTATGTAATTAGTTAAACTGACTTGCCGTTTTTAACTTTCTGCTCCAGGTTATTGGATTCGTGATCATTCACGTGTCCGTGATGGCCTCTTACTCCAGCTACAAGGTAAACATCAACAACGCTGCTATTAAGCATCAGATTAGATGGAAGAAGTTAAGCAGATAGTTTTTGCACACATAAGGCGTTAAATCTTCTACAAATGGCACTACTGTAAATCATTGTACACAATACAGAAAATGGACTAGAAATTATTTTTCTGCCATCGTTTTGGCGCCCCCCAGCGGCGCCCCATAGCATATAAGGCATTTTTGCGCCAGTGGCTGAGTGTGAGTGACTCGGCAGTAATCCAGTGTTTGTTTCAGGTTTCTGGATTTAATGACCTCAACCTGTTAAAGATATGGGTGTTCGCCCTTGTCGTTGTCTTCATCGCTGTCCTGGGAATCTGCGCCGCCGTCACAGAGAACAACATCATGCTGATGATCGTACGCAACAAAAGAAGTTCACTTCCAAAATTCTCACAAAAGTTTTAAATGTTTTTGTTTCCATCGTCTGATCTACTGTTTGTTTGGTTTCGTTTACAGTTCGCAGGTCTGACGATAATCATGATGATCATCTATCTGTTTATGGGGATTATATTCACTATCTTTAGAAAAGCGGTAATGCGTCTGCCTAATATTTACCCACCTTCTGTTTCTCTGGAGTATTTTGTTCTCTTTTACATCCATTATTCAGTTAATTATGACTTTAATGTTGGAATTATGACTTTTATCTCAGAATTTAAGTTCGCAAGTCAACATTTAGTCTCAGAACTCTGACTTCAGTCTCTTCTGACTGGACACATGAAGCGTCTTTTACATTCTCACATGCAACCTAAATGACATTTTGAGATTATTTGGTTTCCGTACTTTTCTCATTTCAGTCACTAGGTTCTGTTTTGACGATATGATCCCAAGTTTCGGTTGTGGAACGTAGACCTTTACAAACTTTGGTCCATCTAAGTTTTATGATGAACGGACCAACAGGAATCTGTTTTGTTGGGAACTTAAAGTCCTGGATAATCTTGTTTGTTGTAACTTTTGTGCTCATAATTTGGTCTTCTCTAGTCTAAGATTCTATTAATGCAGTTTTTCTGACCTTGCAGCTAATAGATGATTTCTCCAAACCTGATGAAGAAATGATAGAGCGCCTACTTAACGAGACCGAGATTCAAGAAATACAAAAAACAGTAAGGCTTTTTACCAAGCCAAGCTAATAGTTTTGGGATGGATCAAAACTATCCATCCTGTGGTTGCTTAAAGGTGACGGGTACAGATAAAGTCACCTGTGGTTGCAGGAAAAATGCTGCGGAGTGCTTCGTGCAGAAGACTGGGGTAAGATCATCCCACCATCCTGCGAATGCACAGTAAAAGGACCGGACGCGAAACTGAAATGTAAACCCAGACCTCAGGTTGGTTACATGCAATCATTTCACAATATGATGTCAAGCATTTTTAATGGGAAACATAAAAGATATACAAATATTGTTCTGAGGCCAACTTTCACTGTTTATCATATAAGGTTCAATTATGTTGAGTAAAACTGCTAATTTAAGGTCCATCAGAGCAGGAAGATGCGACCAAAGGTTCTCCACACCAAAGCAATGCAAGAATGACTTATTACAGGAACTGTTTGGTTTCATCTGCCTGGCGATCTGCTCCAGATAGGCGATGTATGGAAAGCCAAAAGGGTCACAATTAGAAGTATTTTAACAAAAAAAACAACAAAAGACCGATTTAACAGAAATCTAGCATCAACTAGAAAGGTTTGTTTTTGTTTCAACTTTTGAAACTGAGAAATTTCAAAGATTTTTTCTGGAAAACTTGAGATTATTGTCAACATTTCTGAGTTTTTAAAAGTAATTTGTTTGATTTTTAAATTGAGAAGTTAACTTGTTTTCCTGGAAAATTTCTGAGATTAATCTAAAGATTTCTCATGTTTTTTCTAGGAAATTTTCAACTTTTCAAACTCCAAAATTTTAAATTTTTTCTAGATTATTTCTGAGATTAATCTAAAAAATTCTGACTCCTTTCTTCCAAATTCAGAAATTTTCTTGTTTTTTCTGGAAATTTTCTGAGTTTAATCTCAAAATTTATTGGCGAACATTAATGGCATTTTTTTATGTACAATGTGCCATCGTAAAAGACTGAATACAAACTAATTCAAATTTTTGCATCTTTTTTATTCATTTGTTTTAACAAAACACCTATAAACCACATTAAAATCTAAAATTTGATCTTTGTCCCAACAGGGAACCACGGGTCCAGATCAGATCTTTTCAGAGGTATTTAATCGGCTTATTTTCAGATTGTCCTGAATTCAGTCATTGCTCCCATTCTGTCATAGTTTTGAAAATGCTTCATGTTTCTGCCTTTCCTTCCACAGCCCTGCAAAGACTTTTTTTATCTAGGAATTACACTGATTCCGACTTTTTGCATGTCGCTTTTCTATGGATTTCTTTCCATCGAAGTAAGTTTGAACTCCGTTCTCCTTTACTGTCAGGGATTTTCAGCCTTTGTTTTAGACGTTGCAAATACGACGTACCCATTGTTTCAGTGTTTTAGCCATCATTTCCATGGATAAACTGGCAGTAGGGCTGGTTTACGGTAGTATGCTAGAACCATTGCAGATTTAAGTATCTGTCAAAATTTTTTTAATTAATCTCAGAAATTTCCTAGAAAAAAAAGGTGGAAATTTCTGAGCTCCAAAAAGTTGAAAATTAGCAAGAAAATGGTCAGATTTTTCTTTTGATTAATTTCAGAAATCTTCTAGAAAAAAATCTTCGAAGCTTCAAAGTTTCAAATGTCAATTATTTTACTGTTGAAACTCAAATTTTTCTAAGATTTTTTTTAAAGAAAATTTCTGGGATTCATCTCAAAAGTTCAGATTTCTTTGGTAGAAAATCACCTCTTTTTTTGCTATATACAGAGGCACTTATAAGGTGTCATTTAATAATAATGATTGATACTTTATAATAAATGCTAAGTTAGCTCTGAAATAACAATCATCCCAGAATCCTTGATTGTAATTTTATTGGTTGAAGGCTGTCCCTATATGTTCATTGAACCAGTTAAGGATCAGAAAACCCAAAGCAGAGTTATACAAGAAGAATTAATAACTTTTAGAGCAGATATTTGCTCCCCCCCATTTGTTTTTGATACTTAATAGTTTTCTTGTTTTTACAGATTCTTATTCTGGCTCTCAGCTGCCTCCTGATCCATCAAATCAGAAGATCCAACTCAGGCTGCACTTTCACATGAGGAAACCTTGAAAGTCACTTTCTTTCTCTCTTTTCAAGAAAAATGAAGACATCATCAACTGACTGGTCCATATAAAATTTAAATTGGTAAAATGTAAATAGAATCATGTCGTAAACTGAATTATTTCAGATGTTTTGTTTTTTGTGACCAGTTATTAGTGTAAAGTAATAAATCTGCAAATAACCAATGAAAATATTTTATATATTCTTGTCAGAGGTTTTGCTCTTGATGTGGATTAAATCTTTCACTGAAATATAATCATAATCTGCCTATTTTAATAGTTTATACCTTTAAATGCATTAATACACGACGGAAACCATCTTACTGCAGAAACATCCAACATCTTCCTTATTTTGGGGATTCAGCCAATCAGAGCAAAGGAAAATGGAAGGTGATCTTGGATTGGCTGCTTTATACAGCCAATAGCGTGTCAGCTGCGTTTTCTTTTGATAATATGCACTATAAAAATAGGGAGTATATGATGCAGTATTAAGGCCACGCTAAGAAAATCACTTGGAGTTGATTCTAGTATGAAGGGTGCTTTATAAATAAAATTGATTGTTTGAAAAAATAAATAAAATTCAGAGATTAAAGTCCTATGAGATTAAATTCAAAAATAGTTTGAGAATATAGTTATAGTATGAGACAAGATCATAATATTCTGATTATTTCCTAATATTAAGACTTAATTTTTGTAATATTACAACTTTATTCTTGTGAAATTGTGACTTTATTCTATTAATTTTGATGTATTCTTGTACAATTTTATTCTCTTAATTATATTACTTTGTTCTCATAAGTTTATTTATGCATTATTATTTTTTTGTATTTCCTGGGTCACAAAAATAGGTGGATTTGTTTTGCAAATAATTTTGCAGAAACATCCAGAAATACATTGGGGTCCACTGTACACTGTTTCCAAATGTTTTACAAATAAAAATCTAATGAAGGTGTGTGTGAATTCAGCTCAAATGAATGCAGTACTATGTTTGGTCAGAGTCACAACAATAACGGTCACTTAATGTCACATAATTAACTGAGCCAATGCGCCCATCCCGTCCATTGTTTGGACAGGATGTACGGACCCAGAACCAAGCAGAACAGGTGCCTACAGGGGTGAAAGGTCAGGAAAAGGAAAACAAACAGGAAGTGGCGACTGGAGGGCGTAAGGACCATATTAAAGACGGTGGTAGCGACTAGCTAACAGTCCCGGGATGCTTAACACACAACTTTCTACTTAAATTAACAAATATTATTAATAACACCGTCTATAAAAATATGCCCTTATATAGTAAGGAGTATTTAATTAATATAAATAAATATACTTTATGTACGTTTTAAGAATAATCCGGAAGTATTTCTTCTGCGCATGCGCAAATGAGTCAAAGGTATGACTAGTACTTACGGAACAGGTTGTGAAGTGGCAAAATCGGAAGAACCTTGTAATTTGGTTCTATATAAATGAAATAAAGTGAGTTTATCTTTTTAAAACTGACATTTTGAGCCATACTCCATATCAGAAGTTGACGGTTATGCAAACCAGACATTTCTCGGATAAGTGGATTTGGCAGAAAGGCTACGTTTTTGTCAGTGCAGACTTTTATTTAAAACAATATGGATTCGTTTCTGTACACATTTTTGTAATCTAGATTTTGAAAATGAGTCAAACTTTGTAGAAACTGGCAGCGAAAACAGATTTACTAAAAAAGAAAGAAGCAGCTGCTGCCGCTATTAGCCAAAGAAGGAGGGAAGACGCCAGGCTGCGTGGTGGGAGGATAATTAGAGGATTGGGAGCAGGTGTTCCCGTCGGGTCAGGAGATGCTGAAGGCGGGAATGACTCAGGACAACTGCTGAGCAGGAAGAGCGAGTTTCTGGAAACCAGCAACAAGCCTCATAATGTGAGTAAACCGTTTAAAGTCTTCACACAGTTGTTATTTTCAGCACTTTTGATCTCTCAAACTGTGACTGATTGTTTGCTCTGGGTGCTAAAGCGGAGTTTTTTGCAGTGTGATGAAATATGATTGTTTCTCTTGAGTTGAATTATGTATCTTTAGATCTTCTGCTGTGTTTGTGGCTGAGTTTTTCCCCTCTGTTTGTGGAGCTTTACTGATTACACTGGCTTTACTTGGAGTTGGTTTAGGAGCACAGTTTGTCCCCTGGAGGTGAAGTTGAGGTGTGAATGAAACTATTTTGGTTTTGTTTACCTCTTGGCTGTTTGGGTTCAGAGGCTCCATGCTAATTCAGCCCCGGTTCAACCTGCCAGCAGATGCTTTTCACCACAGGTGGGCTCAAAGTTTTCCGTTGTTTTCCATGTCCAAGTCTCCTTGTAGCAGTTCACCTTGCTGTGCTGTCCTGTCTAAATCTGTAGAGCTGCTGCTTTGGTTTTGTTTCACTCTTATGAGGCCGCTGTTTATGTAGATGTGAATTTGGGTTTATGGGAAATACTGATTACTGAATATTGGCTTCACTTAGCTAGAAATGTCAATGAAATCGGCCTTAAAAAGAAAGAATGACAGCATAGCAGTAGCTGCGTTTCTGTTATAAATGTGGGCAAAACTTTGACAATATTCCTCTAATCTCTGAAAAACACAATTTTGCAATTGAGATGTTTACATTAAATAAGAAACGCAATTAAAATCACATGTGAATATGTTTAAGAAACATGCCTTGCCACCGTCCACATAGCCACTTCCTGTTGTCGTCTTCTTAGTGGTTTGCGCCAGTAGTAACATCCGGTTTTTGATCATGTGACTCCTGCGATAGTTTTGTGAAATAAACCAATTTTGATACAGACAAAAAGCCACCTCCTCCTAGCACATAATGCGACTTTATTCTGGTATTAAAGTCGTAACGATGTGACTTTACTCTTCTACTTCTCTTAATATTTAATTATTTTTTTCTTTTTATTTTCTATAGCCTTAATACTCCATCATAAAAAAGAAACACAAAATACCAAATTGCAATTGGCAAATGCACACCGGGACAAAGACCCTCATTTCTTGAGTCAAATAAAGCCGTTATCCCCAATTCTGAGCAAAAGTAAAACTTCTGAATTCAAAGAATTACAAGAAGACTTCAATTTTAAAAAAAATCTCTTAAAAAAAAAAAAAAAGGCTGAGATCTGATCATAAAGAACCGTCGGGTTTGACTCCTTCAGGGTCTCTGATCTTGTATTTTATGAACATGTACAGCTCAAACAGAGGGAAAATCTGGTTTTGGAACTTTTTTTCTGTTTTATCACATTTTTCTAGGAATGGCAAAAAAAATTATCTTTATGATATATTTAATATATAAATAAAAAGCATGAAGCATTATATTTAAAGAAAAATCAAATTCCCTCCAGAATCTGCAGTTTATTTTTGAATTTAAAATATGAAAACGTGGGAACTAAAGAGCTGGTGACTGTTTTTCCATAACCGACCGCCAGATGGCGGTAAAGGCCAGACAAACAGCTGAAACCTGAGCGATCAGAGGTGTTTGTTTTTGAAGTGTCAGATTTAACTGAGTGTATTTTAAGTTGATGTTTTTGTGCAGCTGATCACTCTGTCAGGCTTCCTGTGATTTGATGGACGATCTGAACACGGCGGCTCAGCAGCCACGTCCCGTCTAATCCTCCTCCTTCCTGCTGCTGTCAGCTGAGCTGCTGTTCAGTGAATCTGTCTTTGTTTGGGGGTGATGTGCTCTGTCAAACCTGCTCCTGCTACAAAGCAGCTTCTCAAACCTGATCGGACTCAGTGGGAGGGAAACTTGGACTCCCAGCTGATCGGCAACAACAGGAAGATTCAAGCTGCTCCACAAACTAGTTTAAAAGAATTAACAACAAATTATCTAGAGAGAGGCATAAAGAGTTTAAAATTAGCTGAAAATTAAATAAAACCTGATGATGCTTCTAAAATATTTTATTTTTTGTTTGTAGTTTAAACTTTTCATCCATTTTCCATTTCTGCTTTTACTTTATAATTTAATTTTTTTGCGTAGATTGTCCATTTCTGTTTCATATAAAATAAACACCTTAAATTACACATGCTAATTCAATGTGCATTAAATTAGCATGTGTAATTTAAGGTATTTAAATTACACATGCCCGTATTTGAATCCGATGCATCTACTACATCAGATTCAAATAATCCGATGTAGTAGATGCATAATTAATTCACAATTTGTACTTTATTAGTTGCTTCAATAAATTAAAATATATAATTGGAGAAAATTGACTAATTTAACTTGCATTGAGTCATTGTATAGTTTGTTGTTTTGATTCTGGTTTGTAGCTGAGGAAACAATTTAGTTTTTCATGAAAAAAAACTTTGGAGTAAAACCATCAGGAAATTTTCTAGAAAACTTGGAAATTTCTGAGCTCAAAATTTGAATGAATTTTTTCTTCTTGTCTGTGATGCATCATCGTGGATCTGTCGTCTTCTCTTTGAGCTGCAGCCTGTTTGTATTTCTGCACATTCAGAGGAAATGAAGACTTGAACAGTAATGGCTCCCGTGTCTTCGCTGTTTTGACGGGTAAAGAATTTCCTGATGATTCACATTCAGGGTGAATGTCGCATTCAACAAATACCTGGAAAAAAAATCTCATTTTATCACCAACAGAACCAGAGCCATGTAATGGAGCCAAGAGGCATGATTAGTATTAATGAATCCACAAGCATATGGAGTTAAAATGTCTGCCAGGAAAAGATGCCAAACATCAAGAATGCATGAAATTTCATTGCCAGTTTGGGTCAGACGTTGATTAATCCCCGGCGTTCCGGTAATAAACGTCGATCTGAATTTCAGGAGCAACGCAGCAGAAATTTGAAGCCGTTTTCTGATCTCAGGTCAGATTGAACTCCCTTTAACCTCACTGCTAATGGTCACTTAAACCCCAACAAGAAGGAGGATGATCTGGACTAATTTAAATTAATTTCATGCCGTTTCCAGCAGTGAAGTGCAGAACTGTGGAAATGTTTTTGATATTTCTTTCCTTGAACTTTCGTGTGGAGCAGAACTTGAGGTTTGGAGAGCTGGCCAAAAATTTAAATCACTTTCTGTCTTTCTTTCCATCCAAATGATTCCTGTTTTTAGGATAAAGATGGTTTTGGCAGCTGAACATCAAGTGTTTTTATCTTGATGTTCACACATGGATGGAATATCCCGATAAACGAAGCGTCTTTCAGATTGTCAGGGGGAAATGGACAAAAAATGGCAGAAAAATCTGTTTTATTCACCGTTACTGTATGGACAATTATGGAGCAAAAATTATAAAAGTTTTTATGTAGTTTCAATATATTCCTGACCACAATTTGACAGTTGGAACAACTGAACCAGTTTCCCAGAGTTCCTGCAGTAAAGCGATAAATTATAACGTTTTTTACTACGTGGTATTCATGAAGTTTCTTTAGTCTATAATAACGTTTCCTGGATGAGAAATTATCCCAGAAGTTATTGTGATAAACGATAATATATTTTATTAAGTAATATAACTGTATTGGCATAATGATGCAGGAACATGTTCTCACAGATCAAATTCTTATGAGCATTTAAAACTGAAAGACATTTTAAATATCCAAAATGAAAAAAACAGAAACAACAAAACAAATTATGAAGTCTTTGAAAACAAATTTATCCTTCAAAAATGTGCCAGTTGAGACCGAAGGCGCAGACTGCAGACTTTTATCACCCAGTTTCTGGTAGCAAGAGAGAAAAGAGGAAAATGATAAATCAGAAATTATTGAGCTTGTTCTAATTTATCATTTAATTGATTTATTGCGACAGACGCAGCTGTGGGCCGACTATTCACTCCTGAAGCTACTTTACAAAGAAACTGGATCATTTAGAATAACCACCAAATGACATGCAGTCAAAAGTATTCGTACTCCTTGAACTTCTCCATATTTTGTCACATTAAAATTACAAACATATTTCATTAGAAATAAATGGGAAAGAAACCAACACAAAGGGGTAGACTGGTGTTTTGTGCACATGATTCAAAACATTTTTTACAGGTTAGAAAATGAAAAGTACCAAGGCTGCAGTAAAATGGTTTAAAGCAAAACATATTCACAGTTTAGAATGGTCCAGACCTAACCCCAATTAAGAATCTGGAGCTGGATCTGACAACTGCTGTTCAAACGTTCTGAGTTTGAGCTTTTTGGTAAAGAATGGGCCAAAGTTTCAGTCACTGGACGTGCAAAGCTGGAACTGAAACACATTTAGTGTCTTGACTTCCAGATGACACTAAATATGTAGAATTAGTTGCATAAGTTAAAGCAAGTGCAATAATTTCCATTTGCATGGTTTGTTTTTCTCTTTTTACTAAAAACTGGATGATAAAACTCCAGTTTTGATCTCAAATGAACTTGTTTTTTGAAAGTATTTGTTTAGAGACTTCATAATTCATTTTATATTTTATTTATTATGGTTATTTAAAATGTCTTCCATTTTGAGTATTAAATGTTCATAAGAATTGAAAGCTTATTTATCTTGTTTCATTTTACCGTCGAATTACTTTAAAATGGTCTCAAAACAACAATATTACCGTTTATCGCAATAAGTTGGGACAATTTATCGTCCAGAT
The DNA here is from genome assembly GCF_001443285.1 of Poecilia latipinna. Classification (NCBI taxonomy): domain Eukaryota; kingdom Metazoa; phylum Chordata; class Actinopteri; order Cyprinodontiformes; family Poeciliidae; genus Poecilia; species Poecilia latipinna. The sequence continues at coordinate 4,806 of NW_015116950.1, read as the reverse complement.
GTATCGTGACGGTGCTCCGTATGTGCAAATATTTTCTCTGATTAGCAGCAAAAGCAGATTGAGTTTCCAGAAACGACAAACTTGGCCTCCGCCATTGTTTCACGCTCCGTCATCATTACTGATGATCATCAGCTGGGTGTAGAGAAAACAGCCATCTGTCTCGGTTCTCCCATTTAAACCATCGCATGCACAAAATAAATTACAAAAGGCCATTACTAATATCCAACAGGTGTCGATGCCGTTATAAATTCACAACATTAGTGCAGTCATTAAGAAATCTGGGTCAGCACACAGAGTAGCTGGAGGGTTATTAATGTCATGAAGGAGTCCAACCAGGCGGGATGACTGAGACCAGCTCTGTTTGTAATGGATGAACTCAGGTGAGTCCAGACCCGCCCACTCGCTCCGCAGTAACAGATTAACAGCAGAAATGAAGCGGCGCAGCATTGTTCACCATGCGAGTCCCGCCACTCCTCCGCTGACACGCAAACTGCAGTCTGACTGGAGGAGACGTTCCTCAGTCGATTCGTTTAAACTCCCATCGGTCCAACAAACATAAAATCCTCTAGTTTATCAACAAGATATCAATCAATACTCGACAAATAAAATGTATTTTTTTGTCTCTTTCGTCCCAAACCTCCAGCCGGGGAGGGGTTGTATATTTTCCAGGCACAAATGGTACAATCAAGTAAATGTTTCCTTCAGTTGTTGTAAAAATGCTTTATATGACTCAAAAGAATTTTTAAGTAATTTAAAACCTTGAAATTGGGTTAGGGTTAGACATCCCAACGTGGTAGCCATGTTGGGATGACTTCCTGAAGGCGGCGCTTCAGAACAAGTAGAAGCTTCTTAAAGAGACAGAGGCCCAATTTCAAGGCATTGAATTACAAGGGAAAATTTCTTCCAAGTCATATTTGATCTATGAAGCATTATTTTATCAATTGAAGCTAACATAATTGTGCTATAAACTGGAACTGTGACTAGAAAACACATACTGGCCCTTTAGAAGCTGAGTTTTTCCTCTCCACTGTCGCCTTATACTCGGTACGAGGGATTGCTGTAAAGCCAACAACAAAACACCAGCGATCTTTCTGCTGCTACGTCCAGGAAAAGCTAATACTCCAAGTCAGTGACTCTTTGCAACCTGCTGGGATGTTTTACCAGTTGGCTGCGTTGTTTTTCTACTGGGATCAGACTGGAAACATGTAATGGACTTTGAATCCATCAGGGTGACTGGATTGAATTGCCTGTAAATCAGCGGGAACCGTTTGTTTTCCAAACGGCCTTCAGACGACATTTGTTGTAAACAAACTGAACTGATTTGGATTTCAATCTGTCTTTGTGAAGCGCCGGGAATGTTCCTCTGGTGAATCGGTGCTTTATAAATAAACGCCACTGAATAAATGTTTGTGATGAGGAAGATTCTCCTGTTCCAGTTTAATCTGATTCCCAGCCTTCATCTCCGGCCGGGTGGCGTCTGATGAGCTTAGAGCCGCTGCTCTCAGGCTGACTGGGGGAATACGGAGCTGCTGCTGTTGGTTCTGATTGGAACAAGCCAACTTTGGCTGTTCGGACCTCTGGGATGTGAGTCAGAACCAGGTGGGATTATATTTCCTCTCTGACTCAGAAACGCCAACTAGTCAGTTATTTTAGTGCAGAACCTGCTGTGGATGTTTGTTTATGTGAAATTTGAATTAATCAGATGTTTGAGTTTTGGATTTTATTGTGCACATGGGTTAAAGCATATTTTATTGTGTGCAATGATGATAAAATACTTTGACAACTTAGTGATTGTTTTTTTTTTTTTTTTTCATTGAAAAGGGGTAAATTTTATTTAAAATTTTTTAAAAGAGGAAAATTTAGAATGGAGGCCTAAGCAGCTAAAAACTAAAGTTTTTTTTTAGCTTCCAACCGACCCCACACATGTAAAACCATTGACCTCTACGTTGGCCTCAGTCCTCGCATGCACAAGGTTCATTATACAAATATCTGATAAAAGGAATGCTTAGAAATGGGTCATTTATTGATAATCATCCTTTACAGATGGGAATTGAAAACATATGAATTAAATGTCATTATGAATCAAACTATTTTGGATTTCTTTTTCAAGCTGCTGATGTTTTCTGCATCATGTTTTGAGATCACTTAATAAGATGGAATGGAAAAACCAACTAATCCCCATTGAAAAGGATGCAGTGGTTATTTCAGAGGAATAAATAGTTGATGTGTGATAGGAGCGAGTCTTTTTTAAAAATAACTGAGCTCTTCTTGTGGATAATGGCGTAATGTACTCTGAAAATGTTTTGTAGAGTGACCGAGTTTATTTTTATTTCTCCTTTTGCTTTTTAACGTTAAAGCCCACTGAGCAAGCTGGGAGCGTGAGCAGAGACATGACAGGATGTACTTTCTTCTCCTTTCTAGTCTGTTGACAGCAGAATTATGCTTCTTTAAGTCCGTATTCTTCTGCGGTTCGGTTTGATTTTTCTGCGAATAACACAGCCTTTAATGTCAAACAGAAGCTCCCGTTTCATGACGCAGTGAGTGGGCGACGAACGTCCTCAGTAGGTTGTCTAACGGTCTTTGATTTCTTCCCGTTGTTTGTTTTTTCTCACATGGACATTTACATAGAGCAAACATGCAATCGAAACCACATGTTTTTGTCTGAATAAAGACACAAACACGTTTTATTTTTCAGTTTGAAGTTAAACCAGACCAAACTTTCTTTTTGTGTGAGAAATATCAAAAATATTTATATTTGCCAGAAAAATTTATAACATTTTTTCAAAGATTTTTTTGTAACTTTCCTCAGTTTCCATTTGTAACCCTTATTTGTGTCTCGGCTCCATTACATTGACTTTATAGCAAAAACATTCAGGTTCATTGTATTTATTTGAGCATAACCTTGTACATTAAATAAAATATGATAAATAACCCAAACAAACTGCAGAGCAATGGCTCCCAATGAGCACCAACAGTTGTAAAATTAAACCGCTGAAATCCATTATAAAATGTTTACAAGACATGACAGAATTATAGACTCTTTATGAAATTTTGTCCAAAATATAATATTGTAAAGAAAACTGATCCCAATAAATGCAACAGAAAAAGGGGGAGGATTTGTCAGTTACCGGTTGCTATGGTAACCACCAACTGCAACTGAATGTGAGGACAAAATAACTTTTTGACTAAACCAAATTAATTTGAGGGATAAGTAAATAATTTTGACAAACTCCACATCTATATTATTGTTAAAATAAAACTCCGTTGCGTAAACATTTGGTCAGTCTCGGGGATAAATATATTTTTAAACTGTCGGACTCGGGTCAAACCTTTTAGGTTTCCTTCCCCAAACTTCTCACAGTAGTTTTCTGGGGTTCTTCTCTTAAAAGATCTCAAATGTGTCCGTAAACCTGTCAGTTTGTGGGAGGAAGACTAAAAGTTTGAATACTAACCAAATGTATGTAAAACTTTTCTAAAAAAAATATTTATTGCTAAGTCTTCTGGCATTTGCAGATCTCATGCGACAACACACTTCTGGGAGCTTTGTAGCTGACAGCCATTTTGGTAGGCATCGTAACTGTCATGACAGTTGCTTTGGAGTAGCTATGACAACAATAAACAATCCACAAGCTTAGAAGTAGCTCTTACTCAATTCCAGTTTTGAATACATGTAGCCTACATGTTTATTACTACATGTCCTTACTCTGCCAGTTACTAGAATCTTCTTATTCTCAAAGAGTTTGCAAATCTCTTTAAACATTGATTATCCATGTTTCCATTCTCTCTCATATGGGTCGATTCCGAGAGCAGCCATTTTGTTGGTTATATATATATATTTTTTTTTTGGACTTTTGGCAAGTGTTGTTTTTTTTTTTGATGTCAAAGCTGTGGATGATCTATGCTGCTCTTGCCTACCAAGATGGCGGATCACTTCCGGTTCAGACTTGTGGAAACCATGAATAGAAACAATTGAACTAATTCTAACCAAACTACAACTTTTGGGTTTTGGTTTGCTTTAACTTCAGACCATGAAGTTTTTATCTGGTTTGGGCCGTGTACGTAAGTGCGGTTTGTGTCTCTGGTTGGGTTTTCCGTTTGAGTGAACTGTAGTCACTGTACCTGCAGGAGCCGTACAGACTGAAGAGATTGAACAGATTTCACGCTTGAGAGAAAGACGGAATGAAAAAGGGAATGGGAGGTGAAAGGAGAAGGGGACCGAAGGCGGGTGTGTGTGTGGGTAATGAGGCCTGACTTGGTTAATACCTCGAGGCGAGCTTTTGCTTTCAGATGCTAAACTCACTCGCACACACACATGCATGCTTTGAAGGAAAGGTAATTTTTTTAAATGTCAGTGGTGAAATATACTTTCAGAGATCAATGCCAGGCTGAGGATCCAACTGTTAAGAATGTTGCGGGTTTTTTCCTGCAACATGAAAGCCTCTCTGCAGGTTTGGGTAAACGCACGGCGGTTAATTTCTCTGTGGGTCCGTCCGTCTGACGGGCTGATGGATGGAAAACCTCAACGCTCGCAGCAGCAGGTGGATCCGCTGATTCAGTATCGCTCAACTTTACCATCCAGACTCCAGGGACAGGTCCAACCTCTGGTCCAGCCAATGTTCTACTCCGATGCTGTTGTGCTGCAGGTTACCATGGCAACTGTATGGAGGCTCCATTCAGGCTTATCAACATGGATTACTGTGGTTTTCACACTACTGGAGGTAGTTTCTATTGGGTTAGGTTCTGCATCTTCAGGCACTCGAATGATCCTTGTTGCGATGGATTCTGGCCTTGTGCCCTGGCAGGTCA
>NW_015116949.1:11630-25861 GCF_001443285.1 Poecilia latipinna | reverse complement strand
TAAATACACCATTTTAGAGTGTTCTCTCAACAAATATTTAGAGTATTCTCTAAAAAGAGTATTCTTAGAGTATACTTCTTAAAGTGTTCTCTCAAAAGTGTATTTGAAACAATTAAGTTCAGTGCTGTGTTCATATGCTACATCTGACATCTTGACAGAAACCTCACCAGGGACACAGAAGCTGCGGTGGTGTAAGGGTAGAGGACAACCCACATGAGGAGACTTTAGTCCTCGACGCGGCCGTCACAGGTTCAATTCCAGCCTGATGATCTTTGCTGCATGTCTTCCCTCTCTCACTTTCCTTGCGCTCTTCTGACTGAGAAGATCTGGAAAACGACTCATCTCTGTCCTGCCCCCCTTTAGCCAATTAGTCAATACATTGCTGACTTCAAACCAACCCTGTCTGGCCGGCCCGATTGGAACCGTGGCTTTCAGGGTTCTTGGAAGTGGGATGGAACCGGGTTAATGTAAGAAGTGCTAATGGTTTGCAGTTCAAAAGGACTTAAAGTCCTGGTTGAAATTTGCCACAATGGGATACATGGTACAGGCTGCATTATGTTGTGCGACATTTTTCTTCTGAAGGGACAGAGAAGCTTGTCAGATTTGAGGGAAATGGAGCTAATTACAAGATAACCCTGGAAGATTTGATAAGAGGTTTTTAGAATGCTACAACAAACCCACCAAAATGTATGGTCTGAAAATGTACCACTTGGTTTTGGTGAAACCATCAGCCTGTAGTGTCACAGAAAGATTTTATTCATTTTTTCTTTTCAACTGCTTTGTCTTTAATGTTGTGTATGATGCAAAATGAGTAATTTTAAAAGAAACCTCATGTTGTGTTTGTCTTGTAGCAATGGAGGAGCTAGTGACCGAGCTTCGCCTGTTCCTGGACCTGCTGGACAGAGAATATCTGAGTGCTGGAGTCCGAGAGAAGAAGGTCCACCTCTCCAACATCCTGCACCGTGTGCTTTCAGACAAAGGTGAAATGAAGAGTCTTCATCTTATCTCAAACTTTTCACGTGGGAAGATTCTCCTTACCCAGTTGGAGTTGATCATTTTACAGTTGTCCCTGTTATTCCTGTCATTACTAGTGCTAATGTGAGCTCTTTGATTTTTGCAGAACCTTCATTTAAATCTGAGATCCACAGTGGTTTGCCAGCCCCACCTCAGATGCCCCTGCCAGAGATTCCTCAGCCATGGCTGGTAAGTTTCACATCCTTCAGGTTTGACACTGCATTCACACTGCAGCCTGAAGTGACTTATTTCCGATTGTTTGTCAAATCAGATTTTTTTTTGCCAGGGCCGTTCATACTTCCAAATATATGCCACCCCTGTATGTGTTTTCCAGTGTGAACGGGCAAACAACCTGAAAGTGTCCCACTTGTGCAGTAGAGGGCGCAATAACATCAGCGTTTTCAGTGTTCTGTCAACCGCCACAAAAAAAAAAAGTGCCCAGTGTTTGCGGAAGTAAACATGGTTGCTAACGGTGGAGCTTAGCTTACGATTTTGAAGATGTTGTCCGACCGGAGCAGCATAATAGCAACTTAATCCTCATTATGGTCCGTCATGATTGTTGTTTTTATTCCTGTTTGGGCCTATCAGGGCGCAGAATAGGGACATTTGTTGAATATCTATGACATTCAGGTCAGACGAATGCAACCTGGACGTTAGGTTACATTTGAATCGGATACATATCGGATACCCGAGTGGCCTGGGCCACATTCGAAAAGAGTCCGAGCTGTGCTGTTCAGACTGTCAAAAGGATCAGATACAGGTCGCATTACGTCAAACACAATCAGAATTGGGTCACTTCAGGCTGCAGTGTGAACACAGCCTAAGATCCCATCCACACAGAAACAATTATAAGTGTATCTGCGAAGATTTCTTGTCAATTACGCATCAATCCGATGCTTTGGAAAACCTGAAACAATTATTGTTGAAACTAGGTCCCATGGTGGATAAATTGCAAATGCTGGTTTCATGCTGCATCTTTTTCTCTCTGTCCTGCATGCTCCTCACTATCACAAATGGCAAACATGGTGTCGCTTGTTGGTGTTTTTTTTTTTTTTTGCCTCATTTTCTGGTCATGTTACAGCACCATAGATTGGCCCAGCTTATCTTCTACAGTAATTCCTACAGTGCTGTGTTGTGTTGTGTGGATGTACATTTTTTCTCAATAGTTTACAAAAATTTATTATGTTTTTCTCTGTGTGAACAGGGCCTAAATTTCACATGTAGCTTTTGCTTTGTTTTTCATTTCCAGTATGTGCTTTGTTAGAATGACTTACTGGATGCATTTCCAGTAAACTGGTTGACCAGTAAACTCTGCCATTTTGTTTAGTGAAAACTAACTTTCATGGTTTTAGTGTTGCCAGGGTAACTGGCAACACTAAAACCATGAAAGTTAGTTTTTGTTGCTCTGAATTAAGTTGAACAAACGTTAATGAGGCTTTCCAAACTGCCAGAACACACAAGCACAGGTTTATTTTAGATTTCTAGATACTTGTGAACATCTCTGTATGTTGACAGTGAAGTGGCAGAATTTGTTTGTTTTTTTCTTCATGGATGGAGAGAAAGCTGTTTGGGCAAAACCAAACAGCTCAGTTTTGTAAACTTGTAGTAATATATGGGATGCATAGATATTATGATATATAGCAAAGTAGCTACTATTCATTAAAAAAATAATCATTGTTGTTGTAAATCAAACAGAACTAACTGTCCTAACCTGTGAGTTCCTTAAGGGTCAGTTCCAGTGTTCTGACTATCAGTGCTACCTCATCAGATTTTCCTACCACAGCACGGATAAGTAGCTAAGTCTATCAGTGCTAAGCATCCAAAACTTCTACCATGATGTTTACAAATAGAAAACTATATGTTAAATATATTGACTAACATTATTTGAGTGACGGGACTGAAGTGGAAACTTAGGAGTTATGCTTAGCTTAGTATTGGAACAATTTATGTACATGATGAAACCACAAGATCACTTCCTTCATCTGAATATCCTACCCGTTTAAAATGAAAAGCTTTAGATGTATGCACTAATCCTTTTATTAGAATATCTTACCTTTTAAAAAAATATTTTAAATACAAAGGTGTTTGTAAGAATAAAATGATATCAGACAGGGGAAACATGTTTTTATTGGAATTAAATTAAACACAGACAAATACAGATCACCGCAAAACATGTTGTATGACAGACTTTATTAATTGCAGCGCAGCCACAATGTGTCCACTGAACTGTGCAGGTCACTGTGTACCTGAAATGATAGGATATGATTAATATACACTAACATTACACCACTACACAGCTTCAATCTCACATACTATTTACAAGCTGCCTGTCATGTAAACTAAAAACATGAAGTAATACAGCAGCTTAATGAAAGCCAGGTATAAAATAAATGAAATAAAGCTTAGTGTAATCTGCAATGAAATAAAACACATGAAATTAAACTTCCACATGTAGGACATATTTATAAGAAATCTGCTGAGTAAGCAGTATGTGACGTAGCACCGATGTGTGCATTACCACAAGGTAGGGTGGATTTACTGGTAGCATAGATAAACAGAACACCGGGTATATCATTTGCTTTTTACATGCTTCTTTTAGCGGGCATCTTTAAATCTTTCAATTACATTTCTAATCATTTTTATTCACTTGTATCAGCTTGATGAGCTGTCCAGTCTAGTTTATCGCTTAGTTCAAATTGGTGAGTGACTTTGAAGTAGTTACCTTGTTTTAAGACCATATTTATGTCTTCTCATGAACTACACCTATTTGTGGATCAGTTATGCAGTCACTTATTCACATTTTTCTGTGGAAATTATTCATAGAAATTTAATCTATTCACAAATCTTTTTTTCTTGTAAGGGATTTCAGAACATGCAGCTTGCAAAGCTGAAATACGTAGACTCAATGCTATTTGGCAAGCTATTTGCTGGAGTTTGAGATGCAGCCTATCCAGCAGCGCTATTCATTTTCTTTTACGGATTGGTTGAGCCCCCAAGAGCAGATGGTAGATGTTAATTTATGTGGTAGTGCCAATAGATTCTGTTAAGAGTCCATGCCTCGAATAATCATCACTGTTTTGACAGCAAAATAGGAACAACACACTATTACGCAGGTGGTCATAATGTTGTGCTTGATTGATGAATATAACTACTTGTCAAGCTTAAACATATTTAAAGGTTGTTTCTATAATGGACCAGCTTTACTGGTCCAGAAAAATCTCTAGAAATGAAAACTTTCTGCTGGAAATAGTTTTTGCCTTTTCTAGGTGCTTGCAGTTTCAAAGAAACACAAGGATCCATCTTATCATACAAGAAAATCGAGATTCTTGGAGAAAGTTAACTGAGATACTATTTGTGAAAACATTGAATTTGATACAGAAAACCATAAATCTCAGCTTTGATTTGATAGCTTGTTTCACTTTCCTGGGATAGCAGTTAGTACTCCATCTACCTCAAATCCTCATATGAACTGTTCTGTTGATACTTCATGAGCATGGTGACAGATTTAACTATGCTGCTATGCCTTGGAGCCATGTGTGCTGTCTTTCATATTCCTGTGTAAATCCTTTGGCATGTTTTCCTGTCTGACATCAATTTATGCATAATCATGGCAGTGAGTGACAACATAAGGAGCATACATGACTGTATGCTGACTGACAGACATATATGGCAGATTGTAATTAGAAACAGAGTTCAGTCTCCTCTGGTGACTGTATGTCCGGATGTGAAGGTATTATTCTGTCCAGGAGCAACTGAAGCAAATCTGATCTGGTTGTGATTTTCTTTTCAAATGTAAAAAAGGAAAGACAAAGAAACCACATATTAAGCCATCTATGATATTTGTTCCTTTAACATACTGATTGTGGTGAATAAACATCTAACATTAATTTGGTGTTAGACTAAAGTCTGGAAGTGGAATACCCCAAAATTTCCCTGTCTGTCACTGTGTGTTTAAGGTAATTTCACACATGTGCAGAGTGCACAAGAATAAGTTCATGGAAAAATAGTTCCCCTAAATACTGTTGAATGGAAATCCTCTCCCTGCCAGTTCAGTCTTCTGCTTTGAAATGAGCCACCCTCATGTTTCCACACACAGTCTTGCATAAGCTGCCCTGGCAGAGATAGAACAGCCCTTCTGTCTCCTCCCATCCCAGGTTATAGAAAGTGTTATTAAGCTTTTTGCATGCTACGTGTCCACAACTGGACAAATCATGCTTCAGTCATTGGCAGGGTAAAAGCCTGGAATGGATATTCACCCTATTTACTCTGATAGGCTGAGACATCGAGTAGATTTTAGTAATTAATGACAAAAATTATAAAAAAACAAACTTACAAAAAACTCAGGGAACACAGGGAGCCAGAGCTGAACAAAACAAGAATCCAGGGTAAAAAGACAGCAGGGCCACACAGACAAAAAATGTGACTTAACAGGGAAATAATGGGATTAACCAGCAAGGAGTGAGGGCAGCAGAGGGGTTTAAATTAGGGGTGCACCGATTCATCGACCAGCCAATTTCGCCACTCCAATTTCCTTGATTTTAATAATCACCCGATACTTGCATGTAAAGCCGAGCTCATCCCCCAATCTTGTCTACACCAGCAAAAGTCTAGAAATCAGCCATTGTCCTCTTCTGCTATCTTGTAAAAGAGGTTTGGCTGACAGACTGGCCCACTGGCTAATATCTGCACATTTTCAGTTAACAGTAGTTAACCCCATTATTGCTAACTCAGCAACTTTCATTCTACATTTACCGACATTTCAGGCAAAAAAGATTGGTGTCAGACAAAATCGAAATAATCGGATCACTCTTATTAAAGATCGGTAATTGGCAATCAGCCAGAAAACTGCAGTCGGTGAACTCCTAGTTTAAATACTGAGAGAATGAATGCTGGAACAATATACCTGGACTGATTAGCTAATGGGTTGTGGGTGTAAGGAGATAAAGAGAGAAAATGGCACAGGGTGTACACAACAGGGGAACCAAGAAAACTAATCTGTAAGTAACGAAGAATGACTAGACACAGATAAGAATGAACATCATTAAAGTAGAATCATTAAGAACTGAACTAAGGAAAAACGGAAACAAGGCTGATTTAATCAAAGTGATTTGATTAAATCAGGAACACAAAATAATAATGAAACTAGAAACCAATAAATCAAAACCCCAAAACAACCCACGGTCCCGACATTATTTTTAAATTCTTCTCTCCAAAAAAGCGTAGAGGCCTTAAAAAAAGATGCTGACCAATACATTTAAGTAGTTATGTTGATTGTTTTAGCTCATTGTTGATTGTTGATTGTTTTAGCTTAGTTGCTTCTAGCCAGTGTCTAGTCACACCATCAGTTGGGTCCTACGGGGCAATCAATGCTCTGCAGCATGCCTGCTCAAACAGAATGTGTACAAGTCCTCATGCTTGTAGAAACACAAATGATTTCCATCTGTGTTGATGTTGGAGAGTACAGCGAACCTCCCCCACCTCATCCACCCTTTGCACCCTCCCCTCTTTTTCCTCGTCTTTGCCTAAACAGACCTTGCCTAGCTTTGTAGGTGTTGCTTCATGTAAATATCAACTTTAATCACGTTCATTTTCTTTGCTGCACTTGGAACAGAAAAAGCTTTTGGATGTATAGATAGATAGATAGATAGATAATTTATTAGTCTCCCATAGGAGAATTTTATCCTGGAAGCAGGGGCAAAAAACTGCAGTACAACAATAAAAAGCTCATCCAAAAGGACAGTAACCATGAATAAATAAAAAAACTAAGTAAAAAAAAATACATATAACCACAAATGTCAGATCAGCAGTACATCTCCAATACATCCTCTACATGCTACCCTTGGTCATTGTCTGGACCTCCTGTTGCTCTGTCCAGGCCCCACTAGTCTGCCATTTATCAAGTTAATAGAGAGAGGTACAAATGAATGTTTCAGATGATTGTATTTGCAAAGAGGGACCCTGAACCTTCTTCCAGAGTTCATAAGAACATATTCTGATGCGAGCACATGTGACCCATCAGACAGGATGTTCTGAGTTCACCTGATGGTAGCCTGCTCCAGCAGAAGTTGTGGAGAAGATGGATCCGGAGTGTTGATAATCTTGCTTGCCATCTTCACCAGACTTTGAATTTGAGTTTTTAATTTAACAGTGAGATTCCCAAACCATCCAGTGATGCCATATCTAAATAGACTTGACAGTTGCCCTATAAAAGATCAGCATTATCATTTTAGAAACACCACACAATCAAAGACATCTAAGAAAATAGAGATGCTGTTGAACCTTTGCACATACATTTGTCACATGTGTGCACCAACTTAGATCGCCATCTATGAACACACCTAAATATTTAAAAGATGGAACCTATTTGATCGAGCAGCCATGCATGGCTATAGGACTCCTAAATCAATCAATTTAGGATCCAGAAATAACTCAACATTTTATCTATAGCTTATGAGAGTCGCACCATAAAACAAACTTATCTACAACAGCTTTATGACTGTCGGGATTGTCTGTTAAGAGACTCAGAATAGCTGTATCATCTGAAAATTTTATTATGTACTGATTGGGTTGAGAACTTATACGTTCATTTGTGTACAAAATAAAAAAGTAAGGCAAACTGACACAACCGTGGAGGGCCCCTGTGCTATTAACATAGAATCAGAGAGAACTGAATTGTATTTTACTTGTTGATTTTTTTTTTTTGATAAAAAAGAATACTACTTAGTTAAAGAAAGGTTAACCTTCAACTGTACCAATTTCCTGAGAACAATATTTACATGGATAGAATTAAAAGCTGAACTAAAATCGACAAAAAGAAGTCTGGCTTATGTTGCAGAGTTCTCCAGATGCTTTAGTGCGAGCCTCGAGGTGTGACAGTGTCATAATAGCATCACTGGTACTTCGTCTACTGGCGTAAGCAAATTGAAGGGGATCTAGAAATGGCTGCACTTCCACTTGTAGTAGCTCCAACATGAGTTTCTCAAATGATTTAATTACAATAGAAGTGAGCGCTACTGGGTGATAGTTGTTTTCAGTTTGAGGACATGCAATTTTTGGAACTGGAATGACAACTGATTTCTTCCAAATATCTGGAACCAAATGAGTGTCTGTAGAGATCTGAAAAAGTTTAAGCCAAATTGGAGAAAGTTCCTCTGCAAAGTTCTTGAGAAGGAAAGCAGACATATTGTCTGGGCCAGTTACTTTATGTGTGTTTAAACCCTTGAAGACCCTAATTACTGACTGTAAATCAATTACAATTCTGCTCTCAGCTCCACAATTTACATTCTCTAATATTTGCCAACACTCCTTAGAATCATCAGTTTCAGCCGTTTGCTTTTGCAAACGACTTGAATAGTTTAATTAATAAATATTTGTAATTAATGTAGTGTACACACTAATCTGGATGGCAGTCTCTAAACAAGATTGGGTCTCATTTAGGGTTAAGGATCTCTCGCCTTTCTGAGACAAATAACCCTCTCACCCATCAGTATTCTGAAGAGTAAGCCTTTTTGAAATTATAGTTCTCTATGTATTTACATTGTTTATGCCTGTTTTTAAAGTGTAACGTATGGTTTAGTTGACATTAAGTTGGTGAAAAACGCTTTTATCTCCACCATCTCTGACCTACATGCAAGATATTGGCATGTTGGTGGCCTCCATCTAGTACAGGACTTTTATAGTCATAAAAGTCATTATCCAAATTGGCCTTAAAAAGTTTTAAACAGCTATCTGTTGGGGCAGCAGCATCAGAACCAGGGACTGAAAAAGGCTCAACAGCCTGATAAAGAAGGCCGATTCTGTTCTGGGGACGACTGTGGAACTTCTGGAGGTGATGATGATGACGAGAGAGATTCTTTATAAAAATCAATAAAATTGCAGACAACCCTGACCATCTTCTTAAGGAGATTGCCTTGGAAAAACAGAGTGTCTGCAGACAGAGGCGTTGTAAAGATTTAGGTTTCTGTGTTTGTTTTCTAGTCAATTTAGTTCCTGTGTCGTCTTGTCTACCCTTGGATGGTCCCAGCTGTCTCCTGTTTCCTTGATTACTTCCTTGTGTATGTAATCCCTCCTGTGTCTGTGTTTGCTCATTGCATCCTTGTCTATACTGTCACCTGTCTATTGTCATTAGGGTTGCCACCTTTCAGAAATTAAAATAAGGGACGCCCACCACGGTATGTCGCCCTACTCTCAAGGGGTGGGACGGCCTCTGCAGTGATAGACAATATTTTATGGCAGTGTTTTCTGTTTTTAAAATGTGATCCATAGAGCAACTGCTTATGCATTGAGTACTCCAAAATTGTACTCCAATCATAGTAGCACACCATAAACATGTTTAATTAAGCAAGTGTAAAATGTATTTGGTAAACTGCTCAACTAATGAGTAACTGGTCATAACACCTAATTTAATAATCAAAATTTTAAGCGACAGGTGGCAACCCTAATTGTCCTCAGGCAGGGATCCAAAAGTATAAAATTTATGTGAAAATTCTGGTACTGTATAGAGTATTACTAAAATATTTATACAAATGAGTCAGATTTGGAGGCTGGTTCTAGATCAAATTTACCACGGGGGCCAGTGTTGTCAGTGTTTTTTCATGGGGACAATTAAAAAAGAATGAAACAAACAAACAAAAAAAAACAGAGCAATATTTCATCATTTGATATATCAAGTGAGCCAAAGAGCCACTTGTGTCTCCAGAGATCCAAGTTGCAGATCCCTGGCAGATGGAAAGTGTGATCCTATTTTGATACAGCAGCTAAAAGTGCAGCACTATGATTTTAAATCCATTGTTAAAGTAAAATTGTCAAGGTTAAAAAAATCCACCTCTGAATATTAACAAAAGATTAATTTCTTCTGTACCCCTGTTGGCCCCCATTTAGAACCGCCCCTGGGCAGAAGGTCTGTGTCTGACATTAATAATACATTAAATGACCACTGAACACTGAATTAATATGTCAACATTTCTTAATAAAACAAACAGAAAGCCCTAACAAATCTTTTTAAAGTAGGAAATATTTATGTATTCACTGTTAATCTCTTAATATAATTTGTTCTTTAAATGGTCATTTGTATTATTTTGGCTGATACGACTATACATTAAATAAGCAAATAATTGATTATCTAATAATCAAACCATAGCAGTCTACTAAAACCACAATAAGAAACTTAATCAATAAAAAAAATGTTCTGTACCATATCAGCCTCAGGAGATGCTTGAGGAGGTCTGCAGTTCCTCTCCTGATCCATTCTGTCTGATATCAATGCAGCACTGCTCACCGTGCGAGGATGAACACATTTGTTTTAATGGACTGTATTCAACTTCACTAACATGTTCAGCCTGGGATTTGAGTCTTCCCTCTCATGTCTGTATCTTTGAGAGGTCTTGCTCCTAAGGATGGTGGAGTACCGGGTCGAGGACGTTTTAAAAAGACATGGGTTGATAGCAGCTCACCACGGCTGCGTAGTGACCGTCTCTAGGCAACCACAACAGCGTCAGTCTGTAGCTTTCTTGGGGGTCCTATTTACATCCCGCCGCGACAATTTAGCTACCTTAATATATCCTGTGTTTTATTTTGGTCATTATTGTTACAATTAGTTTTGATGTGTGATAGGCATGTCTATCAGACATTTATAGAGATATGGATCAGTTCAATACGGGACACAACATTAACACCCAAATACGGGATGATTCCGTATTTTAAGGGATGGGTGGCAACCGTAATTGTCATTGTCTTTGCCAGTGCTACCTGTGTTGAGTTCCTTGCCTCTGTGTTCACTTCTGCCTGGACTTCTGTTTACCTGTGAGAGCTTTGATTAAATCATCAATTTTTTCACCATAACCTGGGTCCTCTGCTTCCATCCTCAGCATTTTCTAACCACAAATCATAACAAAAAGACCGACCTAAAATTGAGGTGAGGTTAGCAAAAAAATAAGAAGAAATAACATCTCAACATGGACCCAGCAGACTTTGAAAGCCTTCACCAAATTGTAAAGGGGTTTATGGATACAGTAGCGAAACCCTGCTCCATTTCCCGACGGGTGTGGGGTAGCCACAAACTGCGTTTTGGCTCTGCAGTACTGGATGCCTCATCTCCCCGGCATGGACATGACTGAGTTGTGGGAAGAAGCAGAGTGGCATCACCAGGCAGCTTTAGCTGTCATGGTCGGCGAAGCACTTCCACCCAAGTCTGATATCAGTATCTTTCGCTCTGCCTCCACAGCTCCAATTACCCCTTCATTTCCGGTACCATCCCCAGCCATTCCGCCAGCCACAGTACCCCTAGTCTTGGGTTTTCAAGCAGCACGACTGTCTCCTGGTCGACGAGTAGCACGGCTGAAGGCGTGGTCGGTTCCCAGACTCCAGACTGCCCAGTCATCTCCAGAGCCTTTAGCAGTTTCCCGGGCTTCTAAATCCCCACTGGCCTTCGTCCATCTGAGCCCCATCTTGGTCTCCAGTCACCAGCCGCCTCAGTCTTCTTGCCTCCAGCCGCAGTAAGCGGGCATGTGACTCCAATAAGTGGGTCATTTAATTGTGAACTCAGTGTCCTTGATGTTCCCCAGTGCACCTTCAGAGAGTCCCTGTTCTCAGTCCGAACCCTCCAGCGAGTCTCTCAGCGCTCAGCCTGAGCTCACCGAGCCAAGCTTTCCCTAGCAGCCCGAGCCGCCAGCAGGCTTACCCGTTTCTGGTCTTCCCCGTGGCCCCAGCTGGTCTCGGGACCGCCCGCCTCCGCCTCTTTGTGTCTCCGTGCAGTCATCCGGCCGCCTGCCTATGCCTCTTCATGGGTCCATGCAGCCACCTGGCATCTAGTAGTTGCCCTTGAGGGGCGGGGTACTTTAAGGATTTAGGTTTCTGTTTTTGTTTTCTAGTCAATTTAGTTCATGTGCCTTCTTGTCTACCCTTGATTGATCCCAGCTGTCTCCTGTTTCCTTGATTACTCCCTTGTGTATTTAATCCCACCTGTGTCTGTGTTTCCTCATTGGGTCCCTGTCTATACTGTCACCCGTCTATTGTCATTGTCCAGTGCTGCCTGGACTTCTGTTTACCTGCGAGAGCTTTGATTAAATCATCCATTTTCACCATAACTTGGGTCCTTTGCTACCGTGCTCACCATTTTCTAACCGCAAATCATGATGGGCTTCTTCAAATTAACTGTAAAACAGACCTCTTCAAGATATCTTTCCTTCCAACAGTCATCACTATTTACAATAACTCTTTAAAGAATTTGAATTAATATGAATATGACCTACAACATTTAATTTCCATTTCGGATGAATTACGTATTTTTGAATTTGAATTTCAATGTCAGGTTTAGTTTATTTTTACGTTGCATTGGCTGAGAAGGAGCATGTGATTTCTGTTCAACACAGGGAGAGTGTGCAGCTCTGGTTAGTTTGAGAGCATATCATCTGCACATAATAACTGCTGTAAGGCTGTGGTACTTTGTTGGAGAATGAAAACAAGAAAAAAACAATGTCTCTCTGAGCTTAGTCACTGCATAGCAAAGCAGTAGAGTCATTTTCTCTGGAGTAAAATGTAATGCATTCTGTTGCAAGCATGAAAAATGCTTACCTAAACACTTAGTTTTTGAAAATTAATATTTATGATTTAAAAAGAAAAAGTCTCTATTTAGTAAGATATGGAACAGCAGCTGTCTTTGTTCAACAGAGCATTTCAACCAATGTAAAGGAGTTCCATTTTCTTTAAGCAGGCATTATGGCTTCCTGTTTGACCCTTCAGGCTGAGTTATTTTGTTCCTTTCAGTTCTATTCCTTTCTATCCTTCAGTCTTCCTTTCCAGGGAAATATTTTTCTCCTCTTTCAGGCAGGGAGGAGAACTCTGGCAGCAATGTATTTATGTATTGGCAAGGATATTTATCCTTGTCAAGAAGTGAGTTCAGTAAATCGCCGTTTCCCTCAAAGGATACTCGATAAGGTTTTTGCTAGAGGTCTGGTCCAACAATGAGAGGAGGGAGCGGAATATTAAGGGAGGGACTGGGGTTTACTGGCAAAAAAACTAAATCTGGCTTAGCATGCTGAAAAAACAAATACTCATATGACAGATTTGGTAGCTATTTTCTCTGCAGAAAAGTAAAATTTTTCCAGTTGTATTTCATGTAAGCGTCTAACCCTAGAGGTTAGTTAATAAAATATTCTTAACTCTATTGATAGTTGACTGGAGAGTGACGCAAGGAATAAGATGTAAATAAAAGTGAGCAGAGTTCTCTGGGAGGTTATGATGACATAATTGGACCATTGGAGGACCTGTGGAATGTTCACCAGTGGAGTCTGCTCAAAAGCTCCCCATCAACATCACTGTGAGTGCTACAGTACCGGATGGATTTAAAGGCGACTGAAAAAGAAAAAATCTGACTTTAATAGAACGTCGGATCGATCCGATCTAAAATCGGGCATATTCAACATGTTGGATTGTCTTGCCCCAGCCTGTGGGGTTTTCCTTAACTGGAAGCCAGAATGCAGTCTGTTGAATGTGACAGGTATCCAATCAGAAAGTGTGGTAACAGAAGCAAGGAGGGGAATGTCAAACAGCTGACATGGCGCAACTGAGAGTCCAGTGAACTTCAGAGATTATATGTGAAAACAGCATGAATGTTTATTCAGCATTTTGTACAAGGAATATCAACAGAAATGGCAATGACATGAACTGGAGTGAAACTGGTACCACAGTTGATAAACCTGGTAACTTTTCAGCTATCATTAACCTGACATGATTATTCATTCAGTCAGGATTTGACGGTGACGCAAGTTAAGTTTGTGGACAGGAGTCCACAAACTATCACTGTTTCTACATCGTCGTCTGTGTTGGTTTATTCTAAATTCACGTATGGTATGTTGGGGTTTTACGGGATTTTGTTCTGGAATCGGGATGTTTGTAAGTGAAATCAGTTCGTGTGTGACTCCTGCCGTGTGGATGGACACACGAACCGATTGAACCTGCTGTACTTTTATTGGCTCCTGTGTGGTCACAGAGGTTTGGAAAATCTGCCAACAATCTTAAATTGTGCCGTGTGAACCAGACTTAAGACTCACAAGCTGTACTCCTCTAATCTTGACCACTGCCCTAACGCTCTCTGACTCTGGTCACTATGGTTTACACCTTCAAAATAAGATACAAATGCATCACAAAAACAAACATTTTACTTTCATGAAAATTTTAACTCACGATAACGACTAACGGGAGCCCGGAGCTTGTTTCTC